>NW_006400193.1:575015-591269 GCF_000299155.1 Elephantulus edwardii | reverse complement strand
ATTGGACAATTAAAACAGACATTCGGATGGCGGGGGAAGAAGAACAAACTGGGGAGGAGGGTAGAGAGAATGGTGCAGCAATGAAGGAATGAAAACCCAAAATCCTTGTAAATGTTCATTAAAACTAATAAAATTTAATAACAATAAAAAAAATAACAGGGCCATAGCTGTCTATTTTAGGTTGAGGCCTTTAGCCTCCTTTCAAAGTCAAGGCCCAAATGAGATCTATTTAGAAACAGATCATTGTGCACTTTGAAACGGGTTAGCTATCCTGTATTATGCCTGGATGGGTATACTTGATATATCTTCTCTTCAAAGGTAGAACTGAAGGAATTTTGGGGGCTGTGTTTCTGTAAAAGAGCCCTGATAGCATAGCATAAAATACGTGAATCTGCTAACCTAAAGGTTAGCAGCTCAAACACATAAGTCACTAGCTGTTCTTTTGGAATAAGATGGCCAGTACCCTCCTATAAAGATTTGCAGCCTCAGAAATCTGAGTTTGACTTAATGTCAGTGGTTTTGGGTTTTGGTTTGGAGGTGTTTATGGAAATGGAAGTTCCAGCTTCAAATCCACAAAAGTTCTTGGTGGTGAAACCATCTGCCTGCCTGCCTTTCTGCCCACCTCAAGAACCGTGGCCGAGGGTGGGAATGGAGATCGAGGAATGTTCCCTCAATTATCCTCAATTATAAATTAACCTGGACTTTAGAGGCAATGGAGCCAAGTAGTACTCCCAGGTTGGATGACCATCTAGAACTAAGATGAATTTTTCTCTCTTTAGTGGACTGATGGGTGCCCTCTGGATATTGAAAATGAAGACATTATCATGGGACTTGATATCATGGGAGATGACTTAGTATTTGGAGTAGAAATCACAGCTCTGGTCTTTACTAGTCATGGGACAGTTAGTTACTAGTCATGGGCAGTTAGTTTCACCTCTCTGATCTTTTCTTGGTTAATATGAGGATAACAAAGTCAATGTTAAAGGGTTTTCCTACAGAGAAGTTTAAAGACAAGAGTATACTTACAGAGGTTAGCACATATATATAGAGAGAGCCTCCAATATGAACTGAAGCACAACTTCAAGAAAACAAAGATTCTCACCACTGGACCAACTCGGAGCACCATGATAGATGGAAAAGAGATTGAGATTGTTAACAAATCACCACACTTGGCACCAGCAGTAAGGAAATCAAAAGATGAATTGCATTAGGAAAATCTACTGTCAGTGACCTCACCAGAGTGCTGAAGAGGAATGATGTTGAGACTAAGGTGTGCCTGTTCCAGGCTATGGTCTTTGCAATTACTTGATATGCATCAGAGAGCTGGAAAATGACTGAGGATGATAGAAGAATCGATGCCTTTGAGTTGTGGTGCTGGGGAAGAGTATTGAACATATCCTGTACTGCCAAGAGAACCAACAGGTCTGTCCTAGAGAAGATGAAACAAGTTGCTCCTTGGAGTCAAGAATTTTGAGGCTCTGTCTCACATAATTCAGGCCTGTTGCGAGGAAGGACCACTCCTTGGAGAAGGACATTATGTCTGGAAGGATGGAGGAACATCACAGGAGAGGAAAATTCTGGATGAGATGGACTGATATAATGACTGTAAGGTAACAGGGGCAGGTGTGTCAGAGACAATGAGATTGGCTCAGGATAGGGCTGGGTTCAGAGCTATTGTGAAGAGAGTCACCATGAGTCATAGGGAGCTCAATGGCGCATAACAATTGGTGGCCTAGAGATGAAAAGCTGTGCTGCATTTCCAAAGCATGCGGTTTGAATCCACCAACTGCTTTGTGGAAGAAGGATGGGAAATCTCCTCCAGTGTGATTTATACTGCCTCTGAAGACCCACTGAAGGATCAGCTACAAGTCAATTCTGACTTAATGGTATACACCACCACCACCACCATGACATGTAAGTGGTCACTAAATGTGAAAACAGAATAAACAGTTTATTGGCAAAAATAGTAATGTCTATATTTCAAGGCTTTCTTATCACTCTGTGGAAATAATTGATATCACTTAAAAAGCCCTAGAGGCTAAATGTTAGCTTGTTAACAAAAGGTTTGGCAGTTCAAACTCACCAGTATCAGTGGGAGACAGATGAGACATTCTTCTCTCATTAAGATTTATAGCCTTGGCAAATAGAAATACAATTTGACCCAGCAATTCCACTACTTGGAATTTACCCTAAAGAAACCATTACTGCCACCCAAGCAGGTATATGCACACCCATGTTTATTGCAGCTTTGTTCACAATAGCAAAGAGTTGGAAACAACCCACGTGCCCATCAACAAAAGAATGAACAGAGAAGCTCTGGTATATTCACACAATGGAATACTATGCAGCATTGAAAAATAAGGAACTAATGGAATATTATGCAAAATGGGTGAACCTGGAGGACATTATACTTAGTGAAATATCTCAGTCACAAAAGGACAAATATTGCATGGGGCCACTGTTGTAAAACGGGACCGACATCAGGGTTGAGGGAAGACAGAAAAGGAAGGGAGGAATGATGTATATTGTACTGAAACAGATGAGGGAGAGAATTGTTTAAAAAGGATATATGAGTGGGCATTCTTGTCATTACAGAAGTCCAGAGTGAAGGCTGCATAGTGGAGTGGACTTGTGGGGAGGGATTGCATAACAATAAAAGAGATTTTCTTTTTTTTTTTCAAGGAGAAAAGTGAATTGTGGGGAAAGGAAACACGGAGAAAAGAGCAACAATGAATGATTGGAAACCTTAAGTCTCTGTAAACATTCATTAGAATTAATTAAAAAAAGATTTTATAGCCTTGGAAATCTGATGGAAGATCATCATGAATCAGAATGTTGTTGTTGTTGTTGTTATGTGCCGTCGAGTCCCTTGCGACTCATAGCGACCCTATGTACAACAGCCCTAAACTCTGCTCTGTCCTGTGCCAATCGCACTGTCTCTGATACTCCCATCCCAATTTTCCCAGTCACTGAATCAATCCACCTCATAGAGGGCCTTCCTCTCTTGCGCTGTCCCTCCACCCTCCCAAGCATGATGTCCCTCTCTAAGGACCGGTCTCTCCTCACAACATGTCCAAAGTATGTTAGACAGAGCCTCAGAATCCTTGCCTCCAAGGAGCCACCCGGTTTAACCCTTTCCAGGACAAATCTGTTTGTTTTCCTAGCAGTCCATGATATTCTCAATACTCTTGTCCAGCACCACAGCTCAAAGGCATCAATTCTCCGTCTATCCTCCTTTTTTTATAACAAAAAATGAATCAGAATAAATTATGTTAATCTAGATGCAAAGGTAATCCAGGCCATGGTCTTCTCAATTACTTGTTATGCTTCAGAGAGCTGGACAATGACTAAGGATGATAGAAGAATAGATGCCTTTGAGTTGCGGCACTGGAGAAGAGTTGTTATGAGCAGTTTAAATATAAGGTAAATTTATTCATCTTCCTGTAACACATATTATGAAATACCATAAATTACTATAATCTGCTGTAAAATATATTATGAAATATGTTTGTTGTGGAAAAAGATTAGAATAAATTTGATGCTGAAGTATAGAAATAAGATTATTTGTGAAAAATATACTAGCAGTTTAACATGCCTAAATAGGCCTCTTTGAGGCTGAGAGCCCCACTGACCACTGTAGGTGCAAACCCTTGATAAGGGAATTTAACGGATAACAACTTGCTGTAAAGCTATTGACCTCAGCATGTGTGAATTTGATAAGGGAATGTAACTTGTTACTGCCCATGTTGCTAAGAGAATGTAACTTGTAAATTTAAGAATAAGAAATATATTGGGAATCTGCTATATGTTAGAAATAAGAAATATGTTAAGAACTTGCTATATGTTAGAAATAAAATAAGAAATATGTTAGGAATTTGCTGTTAGAAATTATGTTAAGAATATTTGTGAAAACGTACTCTTAGTGACTCTGGGGCACCACTGACCACAACAGGTGCAGACCCTTGATACGGAGATATGACTGGTTACTGCCATGTTTTCAAAGAAGCACAACTAGTATTGAATATGATTGGTCAAACCCATATTGTTATTCAATATGTCCCAGCATACCCCACTTGCCTCACCATAATGTAAAGCAGGGAAGCCAGAGTAGATAAAATCTGTCTGTGCCCAGCAACTCTCTCTCTGCACTTCACAATGAGCGGAACACTAAAGACCCAAAGGCTGTTTTCAGAGCCAAGAATTCTGGCCTACACTGATGGACATGGGCTACTGAGACAGTGGAGGATTCTGCCCACACTGACAGACCCTGGTTACATCAAGCTGCTGAACTAGCTGAGAACTCCCTGGCTACATAGAACTGCTGACCTAGCAGAGAACCCCCCAACTGCATCAATGACCAGGAGAGATAAAAGGAGACAAGTTGGGATCCTAGGGTGAGTGAGTTGATGAATCAATATGTTGTAATGAATTTATGAATTGCAATGTAGAGAAACTGCAATTAACTAATGCTTGCTATGAATTGATGAATCAATATGTTGTGGTGAATTTATGAATTGCAATTTAGATAAATAGCAACTGTTGCTATGAATTAATTAATGAATCAATAAATTGTAACTGGCTTTTGTAATATATCTATGAGTAATTAATTAAGGCTCAAGGCTATGACAAGGGTCTTGAACGTACCATGGACTGACAAGAAAACATGTTAGTCTGTCTTGGAGAAGGTGAAACCAAGTGTCTCCTTGGATGCTAGGGTTTTAAGGCTTTGTCTCACATATTTTGGGCACATAGCCAGGAAAAACCAGTCCTTGGAGAAGGACTTCATGCTCAGAAGGGTGAACGGACAGTTTAGGAGAGGAAGACCGTGGATAAGGTGGATTGCTACAGTATCTGGGGCAATGGGGAATGTGCAGAATTAGTGAGACTGACTCAGGACAGGGAAGGGTTCAGAGCTGCTGTACATAGTGTTGCTGTACATTGCAGGTGACCCAATGGCATATAACAACAACATACTATATGGGTTATTTAGTAGGTGGGGTTTTTTTTTTTTAAATTTTTTATTTAGGCCTCTTGTTTAGAGTCAACAAGACCTTGGGGAGGGCTTTTGCATTTAACGTTGGTTGTTATGATATTTTAGAGGAACATTCTTCTTAGTGATATAGCACTTTTCTGACAATATGCTATACACTAAGGTAACCTGAAGTTGCTATGATACTGAACCTTGTGCCATTGGGGTGTCAAATGCCATAATGGTTACCTATATGGTAGACAGTGTTTGGTGGAGTTTTTCAAGTTGGGAAGCAGGAATGGCATCCACTTCCTAAACAACATGCCTCTAGGAACTCTATGAACTTTGATAAATATCAATAGTTATTGAAAGACTTCAGGCCTTTTGTTCATAGGGTCACTATGAGTCATGCTCAACTGGAAGGCAGTCAACAACAACAACAAATGGGTACATGATAATATGAACAAGGCATTGTTCTTCCCCCCTTTTTATTTATTTATTTAAATGAAAGTTTACAGAGACTTTGGATTTCCATTTATTCATTGTTTGTCCTGGACAAACACTTTCCTCCCTGTCCATCCCTCTCCCCACCAGTTTGTTTTTCTCTTTGAAAAGTAAAAAAAAAAAAAAAAAAAAAAAAAAAATTTTTTTCTTTTTATACCATTTTCCCCCCCCCCCACCTGGCAGTTCACTACACTATGCAGCTTTCATTCTGGACTCTTGTCATAACCATAATACCTAATCACATATTTCTCCTAAACAGTTCTCTCTCTTATTTGTTTCAACGCAGTATCATTATTTATCCCCTTTTGTTTCCCCCCCAATCCGATGTCAGTCCTGCTTCACAACAGTGGCACAATGGAGCATTGATCCTTTTGTGACTGTGATATTTCACTCAGCATAATGTCCTCCAGGTTCACCCATTTTGTATAATATTGCATGAGTTCCTGTTTTTCAATGCTACATAGTATTCCATTGTGTGAACATACTACAGCTTCTCTATCCACTCTTTTGTTGCTAGGCACTTGGGTAGTTTCCAACTCTTTGCTATTATGAACAAAGCTGCAACAAACATGGGTGAGCATATCTCTGTTTGGTGGGCAGTTCTGGTTTCTTTAGGGTATAATCCCAGTAGTGAAATTGCTGGGTCAAATGGTATTTCTAATTCCAACTTTTTGAGAAAGCACCATACTGCCTCCCATAGTGGTTGCACCATTTTACACTCCCACAAATAGTGAATAGTTTCCAGTTTCTCTGCAACCTCACCAGCATTTGTTATTTGATGTTCTGTTAAATTATGCTATTCTTACTGTGGTAAGATAATGTTGTTGTTGTTGTTGTTGTTGATTGCCATCGAGTCACGTGAGACTCAGAGCGACTCTATGAACAAAAGATGTAATGCCTTTCCATAACTATTGTCAATTCCAAATTCATAGAGTTTCCAGAGGCATGTCATTTAGGAAATGGATGCCACTCCTGCTTCCAAACCTGTTTTACAGCTGGTGCTCCACCAAACACTGTCCACACTGGAAAACCATTCTGGTATTTGATACTTCAGTGGTACAAGGTACAGCATCACTGCAACCCAAGTTACTGCATAGTGCACATTGACAAAGAATGATTTAGAAAGAAGAAGAGTGTTCCTCCAGACATAAACAGCACTAGTTTCATTTGTTGTTATGTGTTGTCGAGTTGCTTGCGACTCATAGTGACCCTATGTACAACAGCCCTAAACTCTGCTCTATCCAGTGCCAATCGCACTGTCTCCAACACACCCATCCAGATTACCCCAACCACTGAATCAATCCATCTCATAGTGGGCCTTCCCCTTCTGTCCTGTCCCTCCACCCTCCCAAGCATGATGTCTCTCTCCAAGGACCTGTCCCTTGCAACATGTCCAAAGTATGTCAGACAGAGCCTTAGAATCCTTGCCTCCAAGGAGCAGCCCGGTTTGACCCTTTCCAGAATGAATCTGTTTGTTTTCCTAGCACTCCATGGTACATTCAATACTCTTCTCCAGCACCACAGCTCAAAGGCATCAATTCTCCTTCTATCCTCCTTAGTCATTGTCCAACTCTCTGATGCATAACAAGTGATAGCAAAGACCATGGCCTGTATCACATGCACCTTGGTCTCCAAAGAGACACCATTGCTCTTCAGTATTTTGGAGAGGTCCCTATCAGCAGACTTTCCCATGGCAATATGTCTTCTAATTTCCTAGCTGCTGGTGCTGAGCGTGTTGACTGTGGAGTCAAGCAAACTGAAGCTGTAAACAATCTCAATCTCTTCACCACATCCATCCTGATGCTGCCAATTGTCCCAGTGGTGAGAATCTTTGTCTTCTTGATGTTGAGCCTCAATCCATATTGGAGGCTGCAGTTTCATTTAGCAGTGGTCAAATGATGTCAAGTCGAATATGACTAAGAGTAAGTTTTTCACCAAAGACCTGACCTCTGTTCTATAAGTAACATCATTTCTGCACATTTATACAGTTTTGAGAGTTTGTTGAGTTTCCAGAGGCATCTAGTTTAGGAAGTGAATGTCATTGCTACTTCCCAGCATAAATCAATTTGGAAGCTCATCCAAATATTGTACATAGTAGGTGAGATGATATCTCATAAAAAAAGAATTCACCAAGACCAAGTGGGATTCATCACAGGTATGCAAGGATGGTTCAACATAAGCAACACAATCAGTGTAATTCATCACATTAACAAAGTAAAGAACCACATGACCCTATCAATTGATACAGAAAAGGCTTTTGACAAAATCCAACACCCTTTCCTGATTAAAACACTCAACAAAATAGGAAAAGGAGGGATTTCCTCAACATAGTAAAAAAGTATATATGCAAACCCAAGAGCCAATGTTGTTAGAAATGGAGAGAGGTTAAAGGCATTCCCTTTACAAAGAGGAACTAAGCAAGGATGCCTACTATCACCTTTCCTATTCAATATTGTATTGGAAATCTTAGTGATAGCAATAAAAAAAGGAAATAAGAGGTATCCAAATTGGCAAAGAGGTGATAAAATTATCTCTCTATGCAGGTGATATGATAGTATACTCAGAAAACCCTAAAGACTCAGCAAAAAAACTACTGGACATAGTTAGCCAATTCAGCAAAGTGGCAGGATACAAGATCAACATACACAAATCCATTGGATTTCTCTACAGTGACAAAGAGAATACAGAGCTGGAGCTAAGAACAACAAAACCCTTCACAATAGCTAATCATAAGATTAAATACCTGGGAGTAATTCTAACCAGAAGCACAAAGGATCTAAAAAAAAAAAAATTACAAACATTACTACAAGAAACAAAAAGAGACTTGGAAAAATGGAAGAACATACCTTGCTCTTGGATAGGAAGGCTCAATATTGTGAAAAACAATCCTACCAAAGGTAATTTACACGTTCAATGCAATCCCAATACAAATATAAAATCCATTGTTCGACGAGATGGAAAAGGCAATTTCTTTTGGAATGGAGAGACCCTGAATAATCAAAGCAGTCCTTAAAAAGAGAAACAAGGTAGAAGGCATCTCACTCCCTGATTTCAAATCCTACTACAGTGCCATGGTGGTCAATACAGTGTGGTACTGGTACAATGATAGATACATAGATAAATGGAATAGAATTGAAAACATGGAAATCAGCTGATCTACGTATGGTCAACTGATTTTTAACAAGGAGATGCAATCAGTTAAGTAGGGAAACGACAGTCTTTTTAACAAATGGTGTTGGCCAAATTGGAAAACTATCTGTAGAAAAGTCAAGCAAGATCCACACCTTACTCCATACACAAAAACCAATTCAAAGTGGATCAAGGACCTAGGACTAAGACCAAGGACTATAAACTTCATTAGAGAAAAGCTTGAAAGGCATTGTTCTAAATGCTTACACATACCAACTCAATAATTCTTCACCCAACTCAGGTGTTTTTTTTATTGTTAGGTCCCCTTGAGTCAAGTATGACTTACAGCAACCTTATGAACATCTCAGAACCCTGTCCTATCCTGTGCCATCCTCATCATCTCTGATACACTTGCACCTATTGTTCCAGTCTGAATCCATTGGCACTATCACTGTTTCCATTTTACAGACAAGGAAACTAAGGTTCAGAAGTTAAATGAGTTGCCCAAAGTCAAGAGCCTAGTAACTTACTGAGATAGGAATTAATCTTTAATCTTTGACAGTTAACGATTGTTGTCGTTGTTATGTGCTATCAAGTAACCTGTGCATCACAGTGACCCTATGTACAATAGCTCTGAGGCCTGACCTGTCGTGAGCCAGTCCCACTGATTCTAAAACACCTACCCCATTGCCTTAGTTATGGTATCAATCCATCTCATCCGGGGTCTTTCTCTCCTGTGCTGTCCCTCTACCCTTCCAAGTATGATGTCCTTTTCCAAGGACTGGTCCCTCCTGGCCACATGGCCAAAGTATTGAAGAAGCAGAGCTTCAAAATCCTAGCATCCAAGAAGAAACTTATTTTCGCCCTCTCCAAGATATATCTATTTATTTTCTTGGCAATCCATGGTATGTTCAAGACTCTTCTCCAGCACTCCAACTATACGGCATTGATTCTTTATCATTCTTAGTCATTAACCAGCTCTTATGCATAACAAGTAACTGCAAAGACCATGGACTGGATCAGGGGCACCTTAGTCTCTAGACTGACATCGTTGCTTCTCAGTACTCTGGAAAAAAATCCCTGACAGTAGATTTACCTAGTGCAATTTGTCTTTTGACTTCCTGACTGCTGGTGCCAAAAATGTTGGTTTTGGAACTGAGTAAGCTGTAACTGTCAACAAACTCAATCTTTTCATCCATCATGGTACTACTAATTGGCCAGTGGTGAGAATATTTTTCTTGATGTTGAGCTTCAATCCATATTGAACAATGAATGAATAGTTTTAAAAAAATAAACTTGGGGAGAAGAAAGGAAGGGTGGGAGAGGGAGCAAAAATGTGCTAACGAATGAAAATCTAACTTTTCTATATACTTTTATTAAAATCACAACTAAAAAAACTTTTTAAAAAAATAAAAGAATAATAGCAAGGTGTGTTTGATGGCCACAGAAACCCAGCACTGAAAGGCATTTCAAAAGGCTACTTTAGTCATAGTGGTCTTAGCCCTCTGCCAGTCAAGAACACCCAAAATTTTCAAGAGATACTTGGCACCCATTTTTACTTTGACAGTTTGAATTTATGATCCTTTGGTGTAGTTCCTCTTATAGTGAGGTGGAACTATTTCTTTATATATTTGATTTGCCTGCTGTTTCTGTGAATTTTCTAATTATCTGTGTCTTGGGTTCTTAGACTTTTCACACTGATTTTTGGAGCTCCTTTAATATTAAGAAAGCCAGTCTCTTATTTGTGCATTGAATTGTAAATAATTTTCCCCAGTTTGTTATTTTTATTAGATTTTGTTTAAGGTATCTATCACCGTGTCAAAAAATTGAACTTGTAGGTAGCTAAATTTGTCATTTTTATAGTTTCTCGTACTTGACTAAGCATAGCTTAGAAATGCTTCCACGACACTGAACTTTTTAAACATTCATGTTTCCGCTACTACTGCTGAGGCTTCATTTCTTTACGTTTTAATAATTTAGCTATTTGAATTTTATTTTGCTGTTAAGGAACAATGCAGAAATTGAGTTTGGGGGTTGTTTTTATCTTCTTCTTTTCTTTATTCCCATTTTCTAGGAAACAGCATTTTGGGACTTGCTCTTTTATGTCTGATTCTGCTGCATTCACTGTAGGATCATTTCTGTTCTGTTATCCTTGTTTATAATTTTAATAGGAAAATTTTGTCTTCGTTTGTGCAAAATTATCTCACTTCCTACAAGTCATCCAAAAAATAATAAAGAAAAACAATGAATTACAAATGGAAGATTCCTCTGGCTTAAAACTTTTCAAACTCACAATAACATCATTAAGGAAGAAAATTTCTTCATTGCAAAAATATTTTCATGTATTAATAAGAAAAAAACAGCATATTCCAGAGATTATGATCCTTAACCACCATTTAAATCTGAAATGGAACTCACCTTTGTGGCACAACCTGCAGCCAAACAATATACAGATCTATAAGGTGAACACTAACACCAGAGAAATACTCACATACACCCACAAGTGCAGAATTTACCCAAAGATAAAACTGAGAAGGTGGGATGGAGGGATGAATGAAAAAAGAATCACAGAGAAAATAGAGTGGGAAGAGTGATGATACAATGTGAGATTGTAATCAATTGTAAAACCAAATATTTATGAATGATTGAATGGAATATGAATCTAGTCCATTAACTTTCACTCAGATCTTACTAAAAATGTTCATAAAGGGATGGGCTAAGTAATGCAGAAGTTGTGAGTAAATTAAAATACTAATCAATGCTATAATATTATAAAAATAAACAGGGACAAATAGACAAGCAATTCAGCATTCAGTGAATATTATGGCTAAATTAGATCTTCAAAGATCTTTGCTGATCTTCAAAGCTGCAAACTTATGAATCAATTTGCTGAAATAAATACTTTTCACCAATTCACCTTCAACATAATACTGTAAGATCAGAAAGCCTTGAGGCAAACACTTCTTAAGTTTCAGCATTTAAAAAATAATCTTTAATGAAGTAATAGACATACAGAGAGTCAGAAATCACTTTAGATTTTTTGGGGGTTGGAAGAGATTCTACAAAGTTCCATTTAGCTATGCATGTAGAAATGTCTAATGTTGCCCAATCTGAGAGCTGGACAATAAATAAGGATGACAGAAGAACTGATACATTTGAGTGTTGGAGAAAAGCAGTGAATATCCCATGGACTAACAAAGAATGATCAGATCTGTTTTGGAGAAAGTGCAGTTAAAGTTCTCCTTAAAGCCAAGGGTGGTGATTTTCTCATATACTTTGAGCATGTTATTAATTCTTTGGAAAAGAACATCATTCTTGGAAAGGTCAGCAAAAGAGAGGAAGACACTCAGCAAGACAGACTGACACAGTGATTGCAACAATGGGCTCAAGTGTGTCAGAGATGAGGAAGATGACACAGGATTAGGACAAGATTCAGATATATTGTTACTAGGGTTGCTATGAGTCATATTCTATTCAACGGTACCTAATAACCATAAGAACTTTCTCTGATGGCAGATAAGATGTTTTTCTCTTTAACAGCTTCAAACATGACTGCTATATGAGTTCCATGGCTTTGAGCTGATATGGAGCACAGAATGTATTAAAAAAATCAGCGTACTCTAGCATTGCCCCTGATTTTTTTTTTCTTGCAGACTAAGTCCACCACTGCATGCCTACTCCTCACACTCTGCCATCCTATTCTTGAACCTGACTCTTCTCTTTACAGTAATTCCACATTCTTCTGTTCATCTGCATGCCCCAATAGGTGACTGAACTCCTAAAGGGAAGGGGGGGGGGGAGTCTTAGCATTTAGCATCTCTAGCTTTGCCTCCACGTTATTGAGAGTCAAGGTACTGCTGTGTAAATGAATTTTCTTTAGATGTATAGATAACACAGAAAAGTGAAATCATCTACAGAAGGCCCCTTGTAGCCAAATTTTATGCAGACCATAAAGAACTTCAATTATTGCCACAAACTTACTGAGCTCTTAACTGCTTTAACTCCAGTATGTTGTTGATAGTCTGTCTCCTGAAACTCAAGTATGGCCAATTAATGGGTGGAAATAGCAAAGTAAAGTATTGGCCCAGGAATTTAAAAAATATTGTCACACACAATGCATTCTCAGCAAGAGTGCTGACCAAATAAGTTCAGGAAATGGCCTGCACATTCATTTAAAATACCTGTCTTCAAACCAGTGGCTCAACTTTCAGCTGAACAATGGAAATGTTTATACATTCACTCTTTAGGACAATCAACCACACGAAATCAAAAGGGGCAGCATTTGCCAACAGGGAAAGCTCAGAAAACATGAAGGGATAGGATAGAGATAGGAATGGAAATTAGAATCACAGTATAGAAGTGGGAAAAGTGCTGTTGTGATTTTGTTGTTGTTGTGTGCCATTAAGTTGACTAAGACTCATAGTGACCCAATGAACAATATATCAGAACCTTTTCCTATTCTAGACTATCCTCACCCTCTCCCAATGTAACACATGCTCCTTGTTGCATTCACCATCTCATTGAGGGTCTTCCTCTCATTCACTGACCTTCGACCTTTGCCAACATGATGTCTTTTTCCAAGAATTGGTACCCCTTGACAACTGTGTGACATGAAGTTTTACCATCTGTGCCTCTAAGGAACACGCTAGATGCACTTCCTCCAAGACACACTTGTTTGTTCCTTTGGAAGTTCATGGGATCTTTAGTAATGCTCACCAACACCACAATTCAAAGATACTGAGTTTTCTTCAGTTATTCTTATTCATTACCCAACTTTCAGATGCATAGGAAACAATTGAAAAGACCCTGGCTTGAGTTAGAAGAACTTTGGTCTTTAAACTGGTATTCTTGCTCTGCATTTTGGAGAGGTTCTTGCCAGCAGGTTATCCCAATGCTTTTGATTTCTTGACTGCCATTACCTTGGGTGTTGATTGCAGGTCCAAGTAAAATGGAATTTTTAGTAACTTCAATCTTTTCTTCATCTGTCATGTCATCCTCTTCAAATGTCTGCCTATTTGTCTAGTTGCTAGGATTTTTGTTTTCTTGATGTTGAACTGTAGCCTTGATTTAGGCAGCTATAGTCAGTGAGCTCTGGTGACCTAGTGGCAAGAAGCTGCACTGCAATCCTGAAGGCATGGAGTTCAAATTCCACCAGCTGCTCCACAGGAGAATGGACAATCTCCTCCCTTTCAATTAACTGACTCTGAAAACCTGCTGTGGGTCAACAATGGGCCCTTTGATTTTCAGACTCCAGCTCCTTGCATTATAATAATTATAATATTATAATTTCATTATAATACTTTGCTTTGTCTTCTCATGCTGCCTTTTTAAATTTTCTGTTCAGCTTAACTTCTTATTTCTTCCCTTTGCTTTGGCTTTTTGGCACATTAGGGCAATATTCAGAATCTGTTCTGACATCCTCTTGGTCTTTTCTTTCTCCACTGTCTTTGTAATGACTTTTTGCATTCTTCATGAATGATATTCTTGATATCCTCCTACAGTTCATCTGGTCTTCACTCATGCTCAAGGCTTTAAACCTGTTCCTGAGATGGTCTTTAAATTCTGGCGGAATAGACTCGAGGTCAAACTTTGGTTCTCGTAAATTGAATTTTATTTTCTGTAGTTTCAGTTTGAACTTGCGTATGAGCAGTTAATGGTCTGTTCCACAATCAGCACCTGGTCTAGTCTTATTTTGCTAGGTTTTGTTTGTTGTTGTTGTGTGTTATTTTTCTTTAAAAAATATTTCTAGAAGGTTAAGCCAAAGTACCAGGGCTGGTGAGCTAGCAAGAAGTGGAGGCTGACACTTTGGATGATGAGCAGGAACAGGGGCAGCAAGGCGCTCACTGAGACTGTCTTGTCAGATGCTCACTGCCTCCTCTTTCCCACTCAGGGGTCGGTGGCGTGAACCCTCAAATGGCTCCAGAGACTTGACCTGGTGGGAGCTGGAGGCTGTGGCCAAGCCCAGATTTCTATCCCTGTTTCTATGGAACTAACAGGGAGGAAAGGAGTCAAGTCTAGGAATCTCCAGTTAGGATGCTCAGTCTAGGACAGTTATACTCTTAGGGCCAGTATGTTATGAATAAGGTAAAGTCTGAGTCTAAGCCGGGGGTATTTGGGCTGCCTTCAGAGTTTCAGCGTCTTAGGCCGCGGGAAGGTGGGTGACGTGCGGATCTTCTTTTTTTTTTTTGGCTGTGGACGCTCTTCAGGACTGCCTTCTTGGCCTTTAATGCCTTTGCTTTGGCTTCAGTTTTGGGAGGGGCAGGGGCTTCATTCTTGGCTTTCGGTGCCATCTTCATAGAAAAACAGTGTCAGCATTCTTATAACTCTGAATATCATTATGTCTAGTCTCTCACTTTCCTGCTTTTAATGAATGCCAGCACTGAGATCAACAACTGTTTTCTCCTTCACAGAATTACCTTAAGTAAAAGCAAAGGAAGTTGGGGGTTTTTGTGATTTGACTGAAAGTTTACAAAACGTATTATATATTTATTTGGTCCATAAAATCCACTGTTAAGTGCCTTTGAGTCACTTGTGACTCATTGCGACCCTATGTGCAACAGACCTAAACCCTGCTCTATCCTATGCCAATCGCACTGTCTCCGACACACCCATCACAATTACCCCAGTCACTGAATCAATCCACCTCATAGGGCGTCTTCCCCTCCTGTGTTCTTCCTCCACCCTCCCAAGCATGATGTCCCTCTCCAAGGACTGGTCCCTCAATAAAACATGTCCAAAGTACGTCAGATGAAGCCGCAGAATCCTTGCCTACAAGGAGCAGCCTGGTTTAACCCTCTCCAGAATGAATCTATTTGCTTTCTTAGCAGTCCATGGTACACTCAACACTCTTCTCCAGCACCACAGCTCAAATACATCAATTCTCCTTCTATCCTCCCTAGTCATTGTCCAACTCTCTGACACATAACAAGTGATTGCAAAGACCATGGCCTTTGCAAAGCACAGAGAAGCCAAAGCAGAAAGAAGAATTCAAGATACTTAAGAGCTGAATAGAAGATTCCAAAAGGGAGCACGTAATGACAAAGCAAAATAATTCAATGAATTGTGCAAGGAGCTGGAGTCAGAAAATCAAACGGGTCGAACTCACTCAGCATTTTTTATTTTATTTTTTTTTTTTTACTCAGCATTTCTTAAGCTCAAGGAACTGAAGAACAAATTCAAATCTCGAGTTGCTATAATCAAGGATGCTTTACGCAGAATATTAAATGATCCAGGACTATTAAAAGAAGATGAAAAGAATATATTGAGTCACTGTATCGAAAGGAATTGGCAGACATAGAAGAATATAATGAAACAACATATGAGCAAGAGCCTATGGTGATGAAGGAAGCAGTTCAAGCTGCTTTGAAGGAAATAGCAGAAAATAAGGCCCCAGGAATATATGGTATACCAATTGATGTATTTCAGCTCACAGATGCTGCCCTGGATGCGCTCACCAAGTTATGCAAAGAAATCTGGAGAACAACCACTTGGCCAACTGACTGGAAGAGTTCTATATTTGTTCACTTTGCAAAGAAGAATGACCCAACTGAGTGTGGAAACTATAGAACAATATCATTGATTTCACATGCAAGCAAGATTTTACTGAAGATTATCCAAAAATGACTGGAACAGCACATCAGCAGAGAACTGCC
>NW_006400193.1:572932-574551 GCF_000299155.1 Elephantulus edwardii | reverse complement strand
TGCAGCCTTCAATATGGATTGAGGCTCAGTATCAAGAAGACAAAGATTCTCACCATTGGACCAACTGGCAGCATCAGGATGGATGATGAAGAGATTGAGATAGTTAACAGTTTTAGTTTGCTTGGCCCCACAGTCAACACTCTTGACAACAGCAGTCAGGAAATGAAAAGACATATTGCTATGGGAAAATCTGCTGTTAGGGACCTCTCCAAAGTGTTGAAGAGCAATGGTGTCACTCTAGAGACTAAGATGCACCCGATTCAGGCCACAGTCTTTGCACTTGCAAATAACATCAATTACAATACATAAAATGACTGAACATTCATTCTAAGTGTCTCTCCCTTCATCCATCTTAGTGTTTATTATTTATTACTTTTCTACTCTCCTATTTCCTTTCCCTGGTAACCATACTATAACCATTCTCTCTGTATATAAACCTCTTTCTAGCTTCTAGAACAGCAGCAGCCTTACACAGTATTTGTCTTGTTGTGACTGATTTATTTAACCCATTATGTCCTCTAGACTCATCCAAGCTGTGTGGTGTCTCAAAAATTTTTCATTGTTTTTCAATGTTGCATAGTACTCTATTGTCCATTGGCACTTGAGTTGTTTCCATCTCTTTGCTACTGTGAACAATGCTGCAATAAACATTGGTGTGCATATATCTGTTCATGTCATAGATCTTATTAATTTAGGGTACACACATAGTAGTGGAATGCCTGGATCAAGTGGTGTTTTTATTTTCAATCTCTTAAGGAAGTATCAAGTTGTTTGTTATAGTGGATACATCATTTTACATCTCCATCAACACTGTATGAGAGTTTCAATCTCAACAAACCATAGTCAACATTTGTTCTTTGTGGTCTTATTAAACTTTGCTGTTGCTGCAAAGCTAAGATGATACTGTTTTGATTTGCATCACTAGTTAATGAACTTTATTATTTTTTTAAATAATCTTGATCTTGACATATTTTTTGGCCATCTAAATGTCTTATTTGGTGAAGAGTCTTTTCATATATTCTGGGCTATTTTATGATTGGTATATTTTGTCTTTTTCTTAGTGAAGTGCTAGAATTTTCTATCCAGATCCCAGGGAAACATCCATTATCACTGATCACAAAATAGGTTACTTTCTTACATTGTTGGATCAGAAACTATAGGTTCCAAAATTCATAAATGACTAAAATACTTAGGAGAGTTAAAGGTGAAACATCAAGAAGTGAAAATGTGGCAGCAATAGGTCCATAACACATAAGTAGGAGGACAAAATTTGCCAAGGGTCTATGACATTCAGTTTATCATAAACAGGACAATGGGCAGGCCTAATTTCTCTGATTGGAAGCAGGACTGGCATCTACTTCCTAAACAACATGCCTCTGGAAACTCTACGAACTTTGAGAAATGATGATAGCTATAGAAAAGTTTCAGGTTTTTGGTTCATAGAGTCACTGTGAGTCATACTCAATTCGACGCCAATCAACAATAAGTTTCTCTGGTAACCTATTCTTCCTCAATCATGTTTTTTATTTCTTCTACTACCCAGTCATGTTCAAGCAAGGTGTTGTTCAGCTTCCAAATGTATGGTTTTTTCTCCTTTATCATCCTATTATTAATTTCTA
>NW_006400193.1:551967-567777 GCF_000299155.1 Elephantulus edwardii | reverse complement strand
GAGAATAGTGCAACAATGAATGAATGGAAACCCCAAATCTCTGTAAATATTTATGAAAATTAATAAAATATAATTATAGAAGAAAAAATCATGTCTATTTCTGGTAGTCTGCCGTAAATATTGCTTCAAAGTGGCCAAAGCCACCCTCATGGTATACTATGCTGGAAATAAAAACAGAATAAGAATGTTTCATTCATAGTTAAAAAATAAATTACAACTTCTATCCTGAGTACAAAGTTATGAGTGATAGGATATTACCCATACACAAACAAGGAAGACCTGTTAATACATCTGTTATTCAAATATAAGCACCAAAAGCCAAAAAAGGAAGAAATTTAAGATATTTATCATATTTTGTAGTCCAAAATTTATCAAGCATGCAATCATGACATATGCATGATAACTGGTCATTGGAATGCAAAAGTTGGAAGCAATGAAGAAGGAAGTGTAGCTGAAAAGTACGGACTTGGTGAGAGAAATGAGGCTACAAAGAAAATGACAAAATTTTGTATGTTCAATGATTTATCCATTGCAAAAACTTTTTAAAATTTATTATTACTTTCAATGAAAATTTACAGAGACTTTGGATTTCCATTCATTCATTGTTGCACTTTTCTCCTCTCCCAACCCTCCCCATAGTATACTACCCTCTTAGAAAAGTAAAAGAAAAATTCTTTCATTGTTTTACAATCCTTCCATCCAGGTCCACTCCACTATACAGCCTTCGCTCTGGACTCGTGTCACGACAAAAATACCTAATAACATATCCCTCTTAAACAGTTTTCTCCCTCATCTGTTTCAATGTAGTATACATTATTGAACCCATCTTTCTCAGTCTCCCCCCAAACCTGAGTTCAGTCCTATTTTACAACAGTGGCACCATGCAGTATTTGTCCTTTTGTGACTGAGATAATTCACTCAGCATAATGTCCTCCAGGGTGGCCCATTTAGAATAATATTGCATGAGTTTCTTTGTTTTTCCATGCTGCATAGTATTTCATCGTGTGAATATACCACAGCTTCTCTATCCATTCGTTTGTTGGTGGGCACTTAAGTTGTTTCCAACTCCTTGCTATTGTGAACAAAGCCGCGATAAACATGGATGTGCATATATCTGCTTGGATGGCAGTTATGGTCCCTTTGGGGTATATTCCCAGTAGTGGAATTACTGGGTCAAATGCTATCTCTATTTGCAACACTTTGAGAAAGTGCCATACCACCTTCCACAGTGATTGCACCATTCTACACTCCCACCAACAGTGAATAAGGGTTCCATATTCTCCACAACCTCGCCAGCATTTGCCGTTTGCTGCTCTGTTGAATTTTGCTATTGTTACTGGGGTGAGATGGTATCTCATAGTTGTTTTGATTTACATCTCTCTTAGAGCTAGGGATCTTGAACATTTCTTCATGCCCTTGTTAGCTATCTCAGTGTCTTCTTTGGTGAAGTGTCTGTTCATATCCTGTGCCCATTTTTCTATTGGATTATTTACCTTTATCTTGTGGTACTCAAGTATTTTAAAAATTCTGGATATAAGTCCCTTATCTGATAAGTCATTACCAAATACTTTTTCCCAGTCTGTGGCTTCCCTTTTTACCCTGTTGGAGAAGTTTTTGGATGTGTGCAAACACTTTTTTAAAAAAACTCATCAGGCGAGCTCTGGTGGCCTAGTGGCAAGAAGCTGCACTACAATCCAAGAGGTGCACGGTTCGAATCCACCAGATGCTCTGCTGGAGGAGGAACAATCTCCTCCTGTACCAGTCAGATCTGATTTGACAGTACACACAAAAAATAATAAAATAAACAACAACAACAAAAAACACACATCAATGGCAACTTTAAACATGGATCTTACCAGATAAACTTCATAGGAATCAGATTTACTATGTCTGTTAATAAAAATCACTGGAGAAGCTCAATATTAGCAGTAAAAACCAGATCAGGTGCTGAGAATCAGACCATCAACTCATGCACAAGTTCAAATTGAAGCTGAAGAAAATTAAAACAAGTTTGTGAGTGTTCTGCCCATGAAATGTCCCTCAAAGGAATAATTCACACATGCAAATACAAGAGCGCTTTATGTTACAGAATAATTTTCCACATGTGGAGGCTCTCTCCATCAGTAGGAAGGTGGCGAGAGAAAAAAGGCCCGAGTCATTCTGCGCTTGTTTTTAAGGCCTTCCCAGGTGCTTCTGTCTGGGGCAGGCAGATTGGGAGCATGGTTGGTGGGCCAGGGGAGCAGTCATGTGGGTAGGCTTTTGATGGGCTGGCTACTTTGCCTGCCTTTATTTTTTTGTGTCAAGTAGACACGAGTTAATTCTTTACTTTGCAAGAACAGATAAGAGTTTACCCAGCCCATTTGTATTTGCTTTACTTTTCCTAAGCTAAGAATTTTTATGACCTGCTTCTGCTTCTGGGATTAATGGTTTTTTTCTTGTTTGTTTGTTTTTAAAAAATGGGGTTTATGCTGTCCCATCAGTGAGAACTAACATGTGTTCTTGAGTCTATCTCATCTGAATTTAAAAATCATCTTACGACTACTTAGAAGCATTGAACACCAATAACCAAACACTAGATACGTTGGGTGATGAGATTAATGATATATCATCAATGAAGAGAGCAAGAAGTCACTAAAAAGACAGAGGAGAAAGAATAAACTAAAACGGATGTCAGAAGAGACCTTGAAAACTGCATTGAAGCACTGAGAAGCCATAACAAAGGGAAGAGATGCTGAAATAAGAGCTGAAGGGAAGATTTTAAAAGGCAGCTCTTAAAAAAGACAAAGTCAACTACTATTTAGGAATGTGGAAAGACCTAGACTTGGAGAATAAAAAGGGAAGAACTCATTCAGCATTTATGAGGTGGTTGTTGTTTTTAAGTGTATTTGAGTTGAGCATAGCGATCCTATGAACAAAAGACCTGAATCCTGTTCTATAACTATTGTAATTTCTCCACATTCATAGAGTTTCCGGAAGCATGTTGTTTAAGAAGAGGATGCCACTCCTGCTTCCAAGCCTGTCTTAATCTGGGAGCTCCACCAAACACTGTAACCATTATGGCATTTGACACACTAGTGTTACAATGTTCAGTATCACAACAACCCCAAGTTACCTCAGTAGAGCAAATTGACAGACAGTGCTATACCATTTAGAAGAATGTTCATTCTAAATACAATTAATTAGCTGACTTTTCAATACTCAGAGCCCTGCCCCAGGCCCTGATTAACTCTAAACAAGAGTCTTCCAGTCAGCAGCTCATTGTTAGCCAAATCCAGCAAATCTAAAAAGCAATCAAACAGTTCACACCTAACCTTCAACCAAAACAAGAAGAATCCACCTTTCAAAATCCAAACTCTAATAGCTTCACACCTGAGCCTCCAAAGTGGAATTCTCAGTCAGGATACAGGTGACTGTGTGGATCATAACAAATTATGGCAAACATTAAGAAGAATGTGAATGCCAAAACACTTAATTCTGCTTGAGGAAAACCTATACCTAGACCAAGAGGCTGCTGTGTGAACAGAGCAAGGGAACATTGCATGGCTTAAAATTAGGAAAGATGTATGTCAGGGTTATATCCTTTCTTCATACCTATTCAATCTGCATGCGAGCAAAATATTCAAGAAGCTAGACTCTGTGAAGAAGAATGTACAACAGGATTGGAGGAAGACTCATCAATAACTTTCATTATGCAGATAACACAACATTCCTTCTTAAAGTGAGGACTTGAAGCACTTACTGCAAAAGGTTAAATACCACAGCCTTCTATATAGGTTGCATTTCAACACAATCAACACACCTTAGTATCAGTAGTCAGGAGATCAGAAGACATATTGAACTAGGGAAGTATACTAGAAGTCAGGTACTTCTCCGAATCATTGAGAATGATGTAATGATGTCAGTTTGGAGTCTAAAGTGTACTTGATTCAGGCCATGGGTTTTTTTAGTCACTTGCTATGCATCTGAGAGCTGGACAATGAAAAAGGATGACAGAAAAAGTGCCTTTAGCTGTAGTATTAGAGAAGAGTGCTGAAGATCCCAAAGACTCCCAGAAGAACAAAGTGCAGCCAGAGTGCTCCTTGGAGGCAAGGATGATGAGGCTTTGTCTTACATAACTGGATATGTTGTAAGGAGAAGCTATTCCTTATAGAGGGAGATAATATTTGGAATGGTGGAGGAATAGTGAAGGATAGGAAGACATTTGACCAGGTGGACTGACCCAGTGACTACAGCAATGGGCTTGAGTGTGTCAGAGATTGTGGAGATGGCTTGGGATAGAATAGTGTTCAAATCAAGATGAGTTGTATTCGACTTGATAGCACCTAACAACAACAACAACTATAAAGCTTTAGATAACACTATACCTCAAGACATTGTTGTTGCTAGGTGTCATCAGGTCTGCACTGATTCATAGCTCTGACCCAGTGGGTTTTCAGAGGCAATAAACTGAATGGGAAGAGACTGCTCATCTTTCTTCTGTGAAAAGAGATTATCTTTCTTTGGTGGGTTTGAACCACCCGTCTTTGGGTTGAAAGTACAACTCCTTAACCACTAGAGCTCCCTTAAGACAGGTTGTTTAAAAAAAAAAAAAAAAGACATGTTATGTGCTGTCATTCACCTGCAACTTGTAACAACCCTATGCACAACAGTTCTGAACCTTGCCCTATCTAAAGCCAATCTGTCTCTAATGCACCTACCCCCATTACTCTAGTCACTGTGTCAATCTATCTCATCAAGAGTCTTCCTTTCCTGCATTGTACCTCCACCCTTCCAAGCACGATGTCCTTCTCCAAGGACTGGTCCCTCCTGGCAACAAGCTCAAAGTATGTGAGATAGAGCTTCAAAAACTTTGCCTCCAAGAAGCAGCTTGGTTTCACCCTCTCCAGGAGAGACCTATTTGTTTTCTTGGCAGTCCATGGTATGTTCCATGGTATGTTCAGCACCACAACTTAAAGGCATCGATTCTTCTTCTGTCATCTTTAGTCTTTGTCCGGTTCTCTGATGCATAGACAGTAAATGCAAAGACTATAGCCAGGATCAGGTGCACCTTAGTCTCTACACTGACATAATTTCTCTTCAGCACTCTGGAGAGTATATTTTCCTAATGCAATTCAGTTTTTTTATTTCTTGACTGCTGTTGCCAAGTGTGTTGATTGTGAATCTGAGCAAGCTGAAATTGTTAACAATCTCAATCTCTTTTCCATCTATAATGATGCTGATAATTGTTGCACTTCAATCTATATTGAAGACTGCAGATCTTTACCTTCTGCAGAAAATGCTTCAAATCCTTTTTCAGTTTCAACAAGCAAGGTTGTGTCATCTGCATAGTGCAGGTTGTTGATGCATCTTCATCCAATCCTGAATCAATTTACTCTCATAAAGTACAGGCTCTTGAATGATCTGTTTTGCATATAGATTGAAAAGGTACAGCCTTTCATCCTTGTGAGCTCTAGGTGTGCACACGTCCTACTAAGACCACTGGTGTGACTGGGTCTGGAGCATCGCCTCCAGAGCACTGAGGTGGCTTTTCCACAGCCCTCAGCAGCTAGGTTTGGAACAGGGTGGAGGACTCAGTTCAGGAGAGCGTGAGGGGCTTCAGCTTTCCATAATTCTTCAGTCACTCAGAAGTTCCAAGTTTCTGGAAGAGAGCGATGGCTGTGTCTCTGGGTTGTGCAATCCAGTCTTCCCTGAATCATGGCTCCACACTCAAGGAGTATGATACCGACTGTGAAGTCTTCCGTCAGTGCTTCAGGCAGTTCCAATACCAGCAAGCTGCTGGGCCTCGTGAGGTTTTAAACAACCTCTGGGAGCTTTGCTCCCAGTGGCTGATGCCAGCCATTCGCTCTAAGGAGGAAATCGTGGAGCTGCTCGTGCTGGAGCACTTCCTAAATATCCTGCCCACCAAGATAGAGACCTGGGTGAGGCTCAGCCAGCCAGAGAATAGGGAAAGGGTGCTGGCGCTGGTAGAAGAATTACAGAGAGAACTTGACATGCCACAACAGCAGGTGAATAGTGAGGAAATGCTCTTGGAGGAACTGGCACGGATGGGAATGGCACATCTACCACCAAAGCCCCAGCTGCAGTCACTTGATTCCCAGGCCCCTGGCCCTTCTCACCAGGCCGCAATGGCACAGTCATGGATCCCACAGGCTGGGCCCCAGTTCTATGCCGGGTCTCAGGTCCTGGCAAGGCCCCAGTTCTATGCTGGGCCCCAGGTCCAGGCTGGGTGACAGGTCCTGTTCAGGCCTCAGGTCCATGCCGTGCCGCAGGTCCATGCCCTGCCGCAGGTCCAGGCCCTGCCTCAGGTCCTGGCCCTGCCTCAGGTCCAGGCCGGGCCGCAGGTCCTGAATTATGTGGATGTTGGAGAACACTCAACCCATGCTGCGACAGGATATTCAATACCAAGCCCAGAGCTGAATTTCATATTAGACCACAGTAAAGAGCCAGAGGAATTAAAAGACAAAGACATAAAAGAAATACTTGACTCCATTACGGAAAATCCAGAGCTAAACCCTGACCCGAGCACCCCAATGGACCTTAAGGAAGAACAAGAGGACTTACCACATGGCAAAGATATAAAGCAAATAATTGATGCTGCAATGGAAAATCCAATACTGAACTCTGACCTGGACTTCTCAGCAGACCACGATGACTTCACAGTGGATGACACTGCCTTACCAGTGGACCATAGTGATGACCCAGTGGACAACAGTGACTTCTCTGTGGACTACCTTGACTTCCCATTGTCGGCAAGCTCCCGCTTCACTGTGGAGTCGCAATTTATGAACTTCAATGATTCAGAACAATTACTTGATGGCGCAGACGAATATGCAATGTCAAACCCTGACGTGAACTTTAAGATACAACTAAGTGATGATTCAGAAGATGAGGAAGTACAGGACTCCAAAGAAAAAGGAATAATGGCTTGATTCCACAATGGATTTTCAGATTGGGGGACAAAATGATGATTCTTC
The DNA here is from genome assembly GCF_000299155.1 of Elephantulus edwardii. Classification (NCBI taxonomy): domain Eukaryota; kingdom Metazoa; phylum Chordata; class Mammalia; order Macroscelidea; family Macroscelididae; genus Elephantulus; species Elephantulus edwardii. The sequence goes on along the minus strand of NW_006400193.1, from coordinate 560,803 downwards.
AACATGGAAACAAACGAAAGAATATATATATTATTTATGTTTACTTTTAAGGGGGATAGTTTTTGTGATTCCACTTTACAAAATGCATGTGGACAGTTAGAAGTTCAGTTGAGAAACCCTCTAAATAAGTTACAGGTAGATTTATTAAAGTTCATAGGTTATGAGAGCCACTCTAAGAGAGAAATCTAAGAGCATCAACACGGAAGACCTCAAAGTTGGAAAAGAATTCTAGAAAAAAATTTCACGAATGTTCTCAGTGTGAAAAATGTTTTGTTCAAAAGTTACAATTTAATGGACATTAGAAAATTCATGCAGGAGAGGGATCCCATCAGTGTCCTGAATGTAGAAGAAGCTTCCTTGCTAAATTTTGCCAGACACCCTACAATTCCATATAAGAAAGAAGAGGTCTTATGCATGCACTGTGTATATAAAAATATTGTTTATTGACCACACCTTATAGGCCACCAGAGTATTCATTCTGAAGATGAAACGTGAATGCTTTCGTGCAAGAAAATTTGTTGTTAAACGATGTCTTAAAATTCATGGGAAAACTTGTCTACTTAAATGACCTCATAGATATATTTGCTGTAAAAGCATTATTCAACAGCCATTTCTTAATTTGTGCTAGAGAGTTCACACTGAAGTTTTTTCAGTGTAGTTATTGTGAGAAAAGCTTTAAAACTACACTAAGCTTTGTTATTTGTTAAGAGTCCATATTCTTATGTTCTATAGCATTTGGGCAGAGAGCAGGTCTTATTATGCACCAAGTCACTAATGTTAGAGTTCTTCAAGACATGTTAAAGGAAACTGTTCCTAGAAATTCATACTAACTCATTAAGATCTTAACCTACAGGAACTTGTTTGTCTCAAAAAAAAAAAGTTTTGTTTGAGTGATACAAACAGCATTTTGTGCCCTCTTTAAAATCCACATTGTAAGAACAGCATTTTGTGCCCCCTTTAAAAAAATCCATCTTCAGAGGAAAGCATATAAGTTCTAGAATATCCTCCTACTTTTATATCTAGCCTAGAGCTGATTTGTTATCTCCCCCCAGTTCTTTTTCTTTATTACAATGAACATTTTTGCACCCTAAGCCAGCCATATCTATAGATGTAATTTAAGGCATATAAGTGGTAGCATTCTTCTTACATCTATAATAGCTATATCAAAAACATATGACTAGATGTGTACAGAATGGAGAACATCTCTTCATATCTTCCTCTATTACTTCCTCCTAAATTTGTTGCTGTCATGTTAATCCCAAATCATGGTACCCTCGTGCATTACAGAACAGAACTGTTCGGTTAGGTTGTTGTGGCTGGAATTTTTATGAAAGCCAATTTTTTAAGGTTGTTTACGAGAACTTCCTTTTACAGTTCTACCTGGTGAATTCAAACCATTAATCTTTTTTTTTTCCAAACCATTAATCTTTAAGCTAGTTGAGTACAAACCTTGTGTACTGTCTAAATTCATCCACTAATCCCAACGCCCACTAAATACTTTAAAGCATGTCAGAAATGATAAAGAAAAAGCAAAGTTCTCACCTTGTAAGTTGTGTGAAGGTTAAAAGGGCACCACCTAATCATCTTGGGTGAAAGATTAGCATTCTTCAATTAATATTTACAGATGCAGAAATCCATTTGAGGATCAGGATTTACTCATTGGCAGTGGGTTTACTAACCATGTAAGCGCTTCCAAAAAAAAGTTTGTGGACTCTATTCTCATTCTGTTGCTTTAACATTTGTGAATTTTTTTTCTAAGCCTAACTTTCTCATGTTTTACACACACACAGTTTAGAAGCTACTTTATTGTTTAGTTTTGAGTCATTATTGGTAACTCCATATCTATCAGAATGGAATTGTGCTCACAAGAGTTTTAACGACAGTATTCTAAGCTCATCAACACTTAAAGAAATGCAAAGCTATATTGAGAGACCATGTTTTACTTTTCAGGATCCCAGAGACTCCATAGATTGACAGTTCTCTCATCCTTACCAGTATTGTCAAAAAAGCACCACACCCTGTTGTTGATAGTGAAAATGAGTACAATTTAATAATTTGAGGATATTCTCTTAGAATGGTACATGTCAATGGTAATTGTTGAATTACTGTGTAACATGACTAAACCGATCTATTCATGAAGTTGTACTATTAAAAAAGGAAAAATTTTGTAATACATAAATTATATTTCAATAAAGTTATTTGTTAAAGTTAAAAAAAAAGGTACAGAGAAAGGCCTAAGTTATTGCATCTTTCATCTATTTGTCTATAATGACAAAGATCTTTTGGGAACAGATCAAATACCTTACACAGACTAGGCTTCAGAGGAAAACGAATGTTGTCCTTGAGGTGTAAGACTCAAGTCAGCACTATGATTAAAGGAAATGTGTTAGAAAGGCAACCTTCTAAAAATGCAACTCAACTCAATCCAACTCAAGACTTCATAATGGAATTAAGACTCCAAGTTTAGATTGTCCTATTCATATAGAACTCAAATGTTTCAGATTTTAGACTCTCACACATCACTAAAGGAAATATTCCTAGAAATATTTCTTTCACTTCAACTTCCCTACTATTGATTTTTACATCTCTGATCACAGTTAATGCAAAGGACTAATGGATCACATGAACCTTAGCTTACATTTTTCTTGCTAGTTGAAACAATGAGAGACTAAGAAAGGAAAAGGTAGTGAAATCTGAGGTGAAATGAAGATGCATTAGAATTCAGAGAAAGGACAGTTTGGGTGTAGTTGCCAGCTGAGGCTCTATGGAGCATGTGTTCCTTGAACTGAGTTGGAAAGGTGAAAACATTCCCAGTAGAGGGAAAAGCAAGAGTTGCTTTAAGGAGGCACTTTGTATCTACAGCTTTGTAAGGTTTTAGGGAGAAGCAGCCTGCTCCTCTGTGCTGAGGACAAAGGAGGGATTAAATTTATCAGGGAAAAACATTTTCTATTCAGCAACTGTCAAAATAGGAAAAGAGTAGAAAGGTGGCACTGAGTAAAGATGCAGATCTTGATCAAAGTAAGCTATCAACTCCAAGGGTAGGAGAATGGGTCTTGAGGAGAGTTCTGAATAGGATTCCTTTAAAGGTTAAGTCACAGAAGTGGGGGCCTTAGGAAATTGTGGAGGGGAAGGGGAACTGCACATCCCAAAAGATTTGTTGTTGTTGTTATGTGTCATCAAGACGCCTGTGACTCATAGCAACCCTACGTACACCAGCCCTAAGCCCTGATCTATCCTGTGCCAATCTCACTGTCTCCAACACACCCACCCTCTTACCCCAGTCACTGAATCAATCTACTTCATAGAGGGTCTTCCTCTCCTGAACTTTCCCTCTACCCTCCCAAGAATGACATCCTTCTCCAAGAGCTGGTCCCTCCTTGTGACATGTCCAAGGTATGTCAGATGAAGCCTCAGAATCCTTGCCTCCAAAGAGAAGCCTGGTTTAACCCTCTCCTGGATGAATCTGTTCATTTTCTTAGCAGTCCATAGTATATCCAATACTCTTCTCCAATACCACAGCTCAAATCCATCAATTCTTCTTCTTCTGTCCTCCCTAGTCATTGTCCAGCTCTCTGATACATAGCAAGTGATTGCAAAGACCATGGCCTGTATCAGGCACACCTTAGTTTCCAGAGTGACACCATTGCTCTTCAGTATACTGGAGAGGTGCCCAACTGCAGACTTTCCCATCACAATATGCCTTTTAATTTCCTGGCTGCTGGTGCCAAGAGTGTTGACTGTGGAGCCAAGTAAACTAATGCTGTTTATATGCTCAATCTCTTCACCATCCATCCTGATGTTGCCAATTGACCCAATCAATGGTGAGAATCTTTGTCTTCTTGATATTGAGCCTAATTCGTATTGGTGGGAGACAGTATAAACTACAACCAGAGGCTGTCAAGTTCCATGAGGGTGCAGTAATTTGAGAGTCAGAGTGGAAGAGAACGTGGTATTGGGAGGTATGGTGAGGCTTGCCAGGAAATGTAGGAGCCCAGAAGGCCAACGGAGCCTGGGTGGTTAGTGTCCTGGTGAGGTCACATTGACTTTGTGGCTGAGGAAACTTTGGACAGTGAGCGGTTGGAAAAAGCAGTGAGGCTGTGGAGCAGGGTTGGAGGCTCTCCATCACCACTCACTCCCAGTTTATGAATTTGACCTCTTAATCTGATCTCATTTTTCTTTTGTTGTTGCTTTGTTCTTACATTTAAACATTTGAACAGATAATACATTCACATGCTGGGAGCTCTGGTTAGCCTAGTGGTAAGAAATTGCACTGTAATCCTGAAGGCATGCAGTTCGAATCTACCAGCTGCTCTGCAGGAGAAGGATGGGCAATTTCCTCCTGTGCAATCAACTGCTTCTGCAAACCTACTGGAGGGTCAGCTATGGATTGGTTTGGATTTGACGGTACTCAACAATACATTCACATAGAACAAAAGTTAGAAATTGTATCAGTCACAAAAGGACAAATACTGAATAACACTGCTGTTATAAAATAGGACTGACATTAAAGTAAGGGGGAGAATGGGGGAGGGTGTATAGATAATGAACATTGCATTGGAATAGATGTGGGGAAGAACTGTCTGAAAGGAATATATACTTAGACATTATACATATGACAACAATCTGGAACAAGAGGGTATTGCAAAATGCACTGGAGGAAGAGGAGGAAGGGAGGGGGAGAGAGGAAAATGTGCAACAATGAATGAATGAATGAAAGAAAATCCAACCATTCTGTAAACTTTCACTAAAATAATTTTTTTAAAGTACAAACAACTTTTTACACAAAAGAAGTATTCTTTTCATTCTGTCTTGTTTTGTCTTTCTTAATTCAACAGTATTTCTTGAACATCTTTCCATATGTAGAGATTCTTAAAGATAAGCATCCATATTTTTGATAATACAAAACTGATTTCCAATTTATTTCTATAGATGTGCACTGCTTGGGAGAAAAATGGGAAATCTCCTCCCATAAGATTAACAGCTTCTGAAACCCATGAGTTGGTTCCAAATAATGACAATAAGTTTGAGTTCTAAGTTAAGAAACTTGAAAGCCTATGTCTTAATTTTTCACTAGTTTCCAAGATAACTACACTTGGCTCCCCTGCATATAATCTCACTGCGTATGTAGTATAATGATTGTCTCCCAGCATACTCCTCTCCACTTTCCTTTTCTTAGAAAAATTTATTTTATTAATTTTAATGAACATTTACAGAGATTTTGGATTTTCATTCATTCATTGTTGCATTTTTTTTTCTTTACCTCCTCCCCCTAGTTCGCTCCTCTCTTTGAAAAGCAAAAGATAAACTTCCTCGTTGGTATACAATCCATCCCCCCCTGACCTCGACCCTGTCCCCCTCCCCCACCTTGTCCCAAAGGCCCACTATGCAACCTTAAAGTTTGAAAGGAGCTTTGGTGCTTTCATCAAATTTTTTTGTAACTAAAATGAAACTCGTCTGAGGTAGAAAAGGTCAAAGGTGTGGGAGTAAGGTTTGATTAGATGGACAAATCTTGCCTATCTCAACTCTGCTGGCTCCTTTGGACTACACTGTCCTAGCAATTCCCGTGCTATAACTTGTATGCTGTCAGAACTGCCTAGGAGGCTCTCCCTCTAGCTTTTTCTCCACTTCCAGCACTCACGTTGAGTACCATCTCCTCAGAAGTTTTCCTTGACTTCTTTCTATTACTCTCTAGCTAATCCCTTTGATTTTTGTGCTTTACTGGCTTGCTGCTTATCTCCTTTTGAGACCTTAACCTCCTTCAAACCTAGGGACCTTGGCTTGGTCACTGCTATTGATTCAAGAAGGCTCTGTGTGTCTAAGGTTTATCATTCAGATGTATTGTCCAGCCAATGACTGTTGTTGATTGCCTTTGAATCGACCATGACTCGTAGTGACCTTATGAACAAAAGGCCTGAAACCACTCTACAACTATTAACATTTATTAAAGTTCATAGGGTTTCCGGAGGCATGTTGTTTAGGAAGTGGATGCCACTCCTGCTTCCAAATCTGTCATAGTACTTTATTGTTGTTATAGCAACCCTAAGTACAGCAGCTCTGAACCCTTCTCTGTCCTGAGCCAGTCTCACTAAATAGGTACACCAACCTCTTTTGCCCCAGGTACTGTATCACTGCATCTCATGCAGGGTCTTCCTCTCCTGTGCTGTTGGTTCACCCTTCTGAGCATGATATCCTTCTCCAAGGACTGATCTCTTCTGGCCATGTGCCCCAAGTAATTGGGGTGGATCTTTAAAATCTTAGCCTCCAAGGAGAGACTGGGTTTCACCTTCTCCAAGACAGACCTATTTGTTTTCTTGGAAGTTGATGGTAAGTTCAAGACTCTTCTCCAGCACCACAACTTGAAGGCATCTATTCTTCTGCTATCTTTAATCATTGTCCAACTCTCCGAATCATAACAAGTAATTGAAAAGACCATGGTCTGGATTAGGTGCACCTTTGTCTCTAGACCTAACATCATTGTTCTTCAGCACTCTGGAGTGCTCTGTGATGGCAGATTTTCCCAGTGCAATTCGCCTTTTGATTTCCTGACTGCTGGTGTTAAGTGCATTGATTGTGGAACCAAAAAGCTGTGATTGCTAACAATTTCAATCTCTTCTCCATCTATCATGGTGCTGCCAATTGGCCCAGTGGTGAGAATCTTTGTGTTCTTGATGTTGAGCTTCAGTCCATATTGAAGACTACAGTTCTTGACCTTTTGTAGCAAATGCTTCAGGTCTTCTTCAGTTTCAGCAAGCAAGGTTGTGTTATCTGCATATCGTAGGTTGTCTTTCTCCAATCTTGATGCCACACTACTCCTCATAAAGCCCTGCTTCCTAAATGAACTGTTCTGCATACAGATTGAAAAGGTATGGGGACAAGATGCATTGCTGACCCACTCCTTTCCTGTTTCTGAACCATGCATTGTTTCCTTGCTCTGTTCTGAGGACTGCTTCTTGATCCAAGTACAGGTTTAATATAAGCACAATCAAGTGTTCTGAGATTCCCATTTTCTTCAAGGTTAGCCACAATTTATTGTGATCCAGTAAGTGAGATGCCTTTGCATAGTTAATGAAACACTGATAGACATTCTTCTGGTACTCTTTGCTTTCTGCCAAGATCCAACTTGTCCCTAGTGCCACGGCCTCTTCTAAAGAGCTATTTATTTTGTGCTGAAGTAATTATTGTATAGGAGAGAGGATTAGGATGGGATACAAGACCCATCCTACTAGAGGCTTATATAAATTTCATCAGAACTTTTAGATGCCTTTTCCTTATAAAAAACTCACTTGCCTGGGACATAGCTTCCAGTGTCTACACCACTGGCCTGCATCACCCACAGTCACCATCTAGCTGTGTCACAAGGGACAGTCTACAGGATCCTGGCTCATTACTTACCAATTTTTCCAAAACCAGTCCACACACCTAAGGCCATGTGAGTCATTCCTCTGACGGATCTGAGTCTCTGGGAGATTTTCTAGCAAATCTGAATCCAAGGGCCTTAGAGGAATTGAAGAACGGAGCCATAGATTAAGCTGTTTGTATTAGAAATTATAGACATACACAGCTGGTTAAGCATTTGGGACTACATTGGCCTGAGACTTCTCATAAATAGTCTGCTATTCATCTTAGCAGGATGAATATAAAAACAAAGGCATAACAGAATTTATTCATCAACTGAATAATGAATAAAATTGTTGTTGCTATGTGCCATTGAGTTTACTACAATTCATAGAAAAGCTATGAATAATAGCTCTGAACCTTGCCATATCCTGAGCCAAGCTCACCATTTCTGACACACCTGCTCTAATTGCCATAGTCACTGTGTCAATCCATCTCATTCAAGATCTTTCTATCCTTCACTGGCCTCTATCCATCCAAGCATGATGTTTTTCTCCAACATGCCCAAAATACGAGATGGAGTTTCAAACTCCTTACCTCTATGAAGCAATCTTTCCAGGACAGACTTATTTGTTCTGTTGGCAGTTCATGGTACAAATGGACAAGGGACAAGTCTAAATTTTCAACTTCTCTACTTACCAACTGTAGGTTCTCCTGTAGATTTTCTCCTCAGAATCAGGTCTTTGAGGTTGTGTAAAATGCCTGATACAGAAGATGCTCTTCTCTTTTTCATTGAAAAAATGCACCCTTTCTGCCAGACTTAAGACTTTACTCTCCATCTTTTAAAATGATTGCCCGTCCTTCTCCCATGGAGCTGCTGGTTGATTTGAACTTTGTGCCTTTGGGATTGCAGTGCAGGTTTGAACCACTAGGTTACCAGAGCTCCCTGAATTGATACAGAGCTAACAGAAATTTATGTTAGAACAGAATTAGGTCTGCTGCCCAGTACATGAACAGTTAAAAGTCAAAGACATTTTAAAAAAGAAAACTCAAAGATAGCATTCTTTAATTAAAGTAGATTTATTGCTGAGCAAGGATGGTTGACAAAAGGGGTATGTTACTCTCCTGCCTCATTCCTATCACGATGGAATCAGCTATTAGCTGACCCATCACTGGGTTACCAACAGTTTTCCCAGACTGTCAAAGTTTGTTTGTTGTTGTTATGTGCCATCGAGTAACTTGCGACTCATAGCGACCCTACATACAACAGCCCTAAACTCTGTTCAGTCCTGTGCCAATCTCATTGTCTCTAGCATACTCATCCCAATTACCCCTGTCACTGAATCAATCCACCTCTTAGAGGGCCTTCCCCTCCTGTGCTTGCCCTCCACCCTCACATCCTCCCTCCTCCATCATGTCCTTCTCCAAGGACTGGTCTCTCCTTACAACATGACCAAAGTATGTCAGATGAAGCCTCAGAATCCTTGCCTCCAAGGAGCAG
>NW_006400193.1:514074-551397 GCF_000299155.1 Elephantulus edwardii | reverse complement strand
ATTTCTCCTCATAGAGCCCAGCCTCTCAGATGATCTGTTCTGCATACAGGTTGAAAAGGTATGGAAACAGGACACATCCCTGGTGTATGCCCTTCCCAATTTTGAACCATGCAGTGTTTCCTTGCTCTGTTCTGACAATTTTGATTTTGGGGTGGGTAAGTACTTGAGCAGTGATCATACAATCATAAAAAGGATGTATCTCAGCACAATGGATAAGACTTTTTTTCAGGAGATACACTACAAAGCTTACCTAAGGATAATATATCTTACAGAAAGTTCAACCAGAGTGCTTCTTGGAGGCAAAGATGGTGAAGCTTCACCTTTCATATTTTGGGCATGTAGCTAAGTGAGGTTATTTCTTAGAAAGGGATATCATGCTTAGAAAGTTGGAGAGTCAGTGAAGGAGACAAAGACCCCCAATTAGATGGATTAACACAGTAACTTCAGCAATGGGCTCTAATGTGTCAGAGATGATTAGAATGGCACAGGATAGGTTAGCTGTTCATAGGATTGCTATGGGTAAAACTCAACTTGATGGCACCTAACAACAACAATCTGGGTATTAGCTTAGGAAGCTCTGGTGGGAAATCTCCTTCTGTGTGATCTACTACCTCTGAAAACCCATTGTTGAGTCAAATCTGAGTTGGTTCTGACTCCACAACACATCACCAAAGGCAGTATCGTGACAGATGGAGAAAGGATTAAAGTCATCAATTTCATCTTACAGGGATCCACAATCAAAACCTTTGGCACCAACAGTCACAAAATCAAAAGATGAGTTGCACTGGGAAAAATCTGCTGTCAAGGATCTCTCCAGAATGCTAAAAAGCAAAGATGCCAGCTAAAGACTAAGTGGCATCTGATCCAACCTACAGTCTTCAATAGCTTGTTAGACATCTGAAAGCTGGTGACATTGAATCATCAATACCTTTGAATCGTGGTGTATATCCCATGAACTGCCAAGAGAATAAATAGGTCTTTTCTGGAGAAAGTGAAACCAGTATGCTTCTTGGAGGTTGGGATGTTAAAACTCTGCCTCTATGATATTTTGAAACTGTTATACTAATAAGGTTGAGCAATATAAAGGATTAGATTGTAGGTGTCTTGGAGCCAGGTTAGGCCTGGCTGGATCCAGAAGCCCACCAGAGGCCCACAGGCATTGATGGGGTAGCCTATGACCTATATTGGGTCCTGAGCAGCGGAGCAAAGGTTTGTGGGTGGGATATAGGGAGCCAGCCAGGCCAGGCTCCACCAGATGCTTAATACCCTGGTGCCTAGCAGTCCTTGGGCCTGCACTAAGAACCAGTGCTAATGATAGATTTATGCCACCGTGTGTACCAATAACCCCATCCTGCGACATCATCATGGGCTTAAGTTATGGTCTAAAAATGGTGTCCTATACCATGATATTTGTTTGCCTGATTGTCTTTACAGTTTGTTTTTAGAGGTATACCACTTATATTCATTTGGTTATTGGGGAATGATTTCCATATTGCCAATTACTTAATATATGTGTCTGTTGTTGTTATTGTTGTGCCTTTGAGTCACAGATGACTCATAGTGACCCTATGACTGAAAGACCTGAACAATTGTTTAACTTACATCATACCTTCAAGTTCATAGAGTTTCCAGAGGCAAGTTATTTCAGAAGTGGATGCCACTGCTGCTTTCAAGCTTGTTGTAATCGGGAAGCTCAACAAACACTGTCCACCACAGTGTTCAGCATCACAGCAAACACACTTCTGTACAGCAAATGGACAGACCAGTGATATACCACTTAGACGAATGTTTGATCAAAACAATTAAAACCAGGCCTGAGGACTGCAGATTAAAATCACCACCTTTGGTTTGTTAGCATAACTTTCTTTTTTTTTTATAACACATAAGATCGTTATACCACATTACAAAACGAGGCATTAATTACACTGCACGTGAAACATGAACTTGTCAAACTGACACATAATTAATATACAACATTAACATCAAGTAAGATTTTACAAGATGGTAAATGAATGAGTTTTTGTGTAGTAGAGGCTGTATGTTTCAGTGCTGTGATATACTGTAGAATTGGAACCAACTCATACCTGATCCCCTAACAGGTTTTCAGAGGCTATAAATTGCACTTGAGGATATTGCATATCTTTCTACAGTGAAGCAGGTGGTAATATTGAACGATATATACTTGGGTTGGCAGTGTAACTAGTCACCAGGGTAGGACAAGTATAATGTTAGTATAATGCAAATGAAAGTTAATGACATATTCAGATAAAGATTTAATTGTGGAGATGAAGTAAACATGTTCCACAGATATATACATACATTTTAATTTTTGTGATAGCTTGTACAGTAATAGAAGTGTCATTTGTTTTTAACATATACACAAATCTTGACTTTTAAAGGCAAATAACATTTGTTGTTGGGATGATTGTACATGGTGTCTATGAAAGTCTATTACATATGACTTCTTTCCAGTAACAATCACTGTGCTATCAATTTAGTGGAAAGGATATGTTAAAAATCTCTAGGTTATAAGTAGATTAACAAGATAAATTTTGTAAAAAGTAAAGATAAACCAGGCTACTAGGACAATGTTGCTAACATCACGTAAGCAGTGATAACATAATGATCTAACTAAATGAATGTACTTTTTATACTGGAAACCTTAATACAAACTTTATAGCAACAATGCTTTTATGTACCTAAAATTGCAAATAAAATGTCATTTGTCTAAAAAAAAAAACAAACCAAACAAAAAAAACCTCTGCCTCACCATTCCCTTTAAGAACAGGAACTAGGCAAGGATGCCCATTATCTCCTCTCTTATTCAATACTGTATTGGAAGTCTTAGTAATAGTAATAAGACAAGAGAAAGACATAAGAGGTATACCAATTGGGAAAGAAGAGGTAAAATTATTCCTCTATGCAGATGACATAATAGTAATAGTATACTTAGAAAACCCTAAAGACTCAACAAGAAAACTATTGGACATAGTTGACCAATTCAGCAAAGTAGCAGGATACAAGATCAACATACAAAAATCAGTTGGATTTCTCTACAGTGACAAAGAAAATACAGGGCTGGAGCTAAGAAAAACAATACCCTTCACAATAGCTAATCACAAGATAAAATATAACTAGAAGCACAAAGGATCTATTCAAAGAAGATTACAAAACATTATTGCAAGAAAAAAAAAAAAAGAGACCTGGAGAAGTGGAAGAATATTCCTTGCTCATGGATAGGAAGACTCAATGTTGTGAAAATGGCAATGCTACCAAAGGCAATTTACATGTTCAATGCAATCTCAATACAAATACCAATCCCATTTTTCAACAAGATGGAAAAGGCAATCTCCAGTTTCATTTGGAATGGAAAGAAGCCCCGAATAAGCAAAGCAATCCTTAAAAATAGACACTGCCGTGGTGGTTAAGACAGCATGGTATTGGTACAATAACAGACACATAGATCAATGGAATAGAACTGAGAACCCAGAAATCAACCCATCTACCTATGGTCAACTGATTTTTGACAAGGAGATGAAATCAGTTAGGTGGGGAAATGACAGCCTTTATAACAAATGGTGTTGGCAAAATTGGAAAACTAGCCGCAGAAGAATTAAACAAGATCCACACCTCACTCCATATAAAAAAACCAACTCAAGGTGGATCATGGACCTAGGACTAAAACCAAGCACTGTAAAATTCCTTAAAGAAAAGCTTGGAAGAACTTTGATAGTTCTAATCCACAACATAAAGAGTCTTCCAAGTATCCTGAAAAATTTACAACAAGGAGAAGATAAAATAGATGAATGGGACCTTCTAAGAATCAAATCCCTATGTGCATCCAAAAACTTCGCCAACAGGGTAAAAAGGGAAGCCACAGACTGGGAAAAAGTGTTTGGTAATGACATGTCAGATAAGGGACTTATATCTAGAATTTATAAAATACTTAAGCACCACAACAAGATAAAGGTAAATAATTCAATAGAAAAATGGGCACAGGATATGAACAGACACTTCACCAAAGAAGACATTCAGATGGCCAACAAGCACATGAAGAAATGTTCAAAATCCCTAGCACTGAGAGAGATGCAAATCAAGACAACTATGAGATATCATCTCACTTCAGTAAGTCTAGCAAAATTTAACAGAACAGCAAGCAACAAATGCTGGCGAGGTTGTGGAGAGACTGGAACCCTTATTCACTGTTGGTGGGAGTATAAAATGGTGCAACCACTGTGGAAAGCAGTGTGGTGCTTTCTCAAAAGTTACAAATAGAGGTACTATTTGACCCAGCAATTCCACTCCTGGGAATATATCCTAAAGAGACCATAAAGGAGATCCAAGCAGGCATACGCACTTCCATGTTTATCGTGGCTTTGTTCACAATAGCAAGGAGTTAGAAACAACACAGGTGCCCATTAACAAATGAATGGATAGAGAAGCTGTGGTATCACACAATGGAATACTACGCTCTGTTGAAAAACAAGGAACTCATGCAATATTATTCAAAATGGGTGACCCTGGAGGACATTATGCTGAGTGAACAAATACTATATGGTGCCACTGTTGTAGAATGGAGCTGACATTGGGGTGGAGATAAGACTGAGAAAAACTGGATAAATTATGTTTACCGCATTGAAGCCAATGAGGGAGAGAATAGTTTAAAAGTAATATATTTTAGGGCATTATGATTATTATAAGAGTCCAGAATGAGGGTTGCAGAGTGGAGTATACTCAGGGTGGGGGTGGGAGTGGGGGTGTGCGGGGGATTTTGCACCAATGAAGGAGTTTTTATTTTGGTTTTCAAGGGAGGGGTGGGGAGAAAAGTGCAACAATAAATGAATGGAATTCCAAAATTTTTGTAGATATTAATTGAAATTAATAAAAAACAAAACAAAACAACTTTGCCTCACATACTTTAAGCATGTTATCAGGAGAGGCTAGTTCTTAGAGACAGATATTATGCTTAGAAGACAACCCTTGATGAAATGAATTGACACATTGATTGTAGCAATGAAGTCTAGTGTGTAGGAGATAGTGAGATTAGCTCAAGATAGGGAAAAGTTTAGAGCTGTTGTTCATTGGGTCATTACAAGTCATAGTCTGGACAGCACATGTTTTTCTTGTGTACCATCAAATCAGAACCAACTCATACCTGACCTTCTGGTGGGTTTTCAGAGGCAGTTAATTACATGGGAGGAGATTGCCCATCCTTGTGTGGAAAAGTTGGTGGACTCAAACAATATACCTTCAGGATTGCAATGCAACTTCTTGCCACTAGGCCACGAGAGCTTCCTGGACAGCATATAATAGCAACAACAAAGTATGTGAAGTTTAGCTCCAACTAGTTCTAACCAGATTCATTTTAGTAACTGTTAAAGCCTGAAAATAAACAATTTTAAGTAGGTTAAGAGGATTTTGCTGTTATTGTTGTTGTGGCTTGGGATAACAAAGGGTGTTGTTGTTATGTGCTGTCAAGTCATCTAGCTCTGAAGTCTGCCCTGTCCTGAGCCAGTCTCACTGACTCCAATATTACCCAGTTACTACCCCTACTACCCTAGTTACTGCATCAGTCCATCTCATCCAGGGTCTTCCTCTCCTGTGCTGCCACCTCTACCCCTCCAAGTATGATGTCCTTCTCCAAGGATGGGTCCCCCCTGGCCATGTGCCCAAAGTATGTGACACAGAGCTTCAAAATCTTAGCATCCAAGGAGAAACTTGGTTTCACCCTCTCCAAGACAGACTTAGCACAAATCCTTTGTTTCAATGGTTTGTCCATCCATCTTTCAAACCATTATTGACTCTATTCTTCCCTCCACCCTCTCCTCTTCTAACTCCTCACACCAGGCTTCTCTTTCTCAATAAGCCTGGTCTCAATGAGCATATAAAATTAACTAACAAATCCTGTTTCCAGTGTACTAAGACTATTCAATAGAAGAATAATATATGGGAACCTGCAGAAAGTAGGGGAAAGGTATATTCTGCAGCTTTTTGAAATGCCAGAGCTCAGGAGAAGTTGGGAAGGTAGAGGTGGGGGTGGGGAGAGTTAGAATCACTCTTATCTAAAGCTTGGAATCTCCTAAGGACTTGCAAAAGTCTGATTCAGTCTTATTTCTCCTTTATCTTGAAATCATACTGGAGGGAAGGGCTAGGCTAGGGATCAGATGAAACTGTCTGGGTTTGTGTGGTAGGTGACCTGAGTTGATACACTTGCTGAACATTTTTTGTTGTCATTTTGTCAACTAAAAATTAAATGTCAACTCTGAAGTCTAAATGAGGCACAGATTCTTCTGCTTTTTAAACTGTAGAAAACAAAAGTAAAACCAAAGCACCAACAAAACCCTCATTGCCATTGAATTGGAATAAACTCACAACTGATCTTCCATTGCATATTCAAGGCCGTACATCACATAGGAGGATACTGCTCACCTTTCTTCCTTAGAGGTACTAGTGGATTCCAACTGCTAAAGAATTGCAGTGCAACACTCTCCAGACTGGGCCACCGGAGTTCCCCTCTAAACTGTAAACTGCTGGACAAATAGCAATTGAGGGGATCACTAAACGAAGGAATAACAACTGCAGCCTGGCTCTTCTGCCTCAAGTAATGCTGGTGTTGCTAATGAAAGAAATAGCTATATTAATTCTAATGCTTCTTATAGGCAGTCTCAAGTGTTCTTTATGTTAAAATCATTAAATCCTTGAAATAAATATTAAGTGTTCTATACAGAAGAGGAAATGAGAAACTGACAAGTTTAACTGACTTGCTCAAGTTTCAGATCAGACAGTGGTTGTTGGCATATCCAGTCAACTAGCTAGTTTCCTGAACTAAAAATTTTATAGTGTGTCTTAGACTGGTCTCTTGCCTGGAGCACTAGACCATGGCACTGCTGCCTGGCAAACCCACCCTCTCCAACCGGAGGCTACCCCTAGTCCGTGCTATCTGGACCCTTGAACCTGCTGCCTGAAGGACCTTACCAAGGTGCCTGGACACTCCCACCTGTTGTCTGGAAGTTTCAGCCTTGCCCTCTGAAGTCCTACCCCTGAAGCCTAGAAGTCCTGCCTCCACTATCTAGAAGCCCCACCCCTGCCTCCTGTAACACCTGACTCCAGCACCATTTGGAACACCTGACTCCACCACCATTTGGACCCACAGAATGGACACCTCAGTGCCAACACCTGGAGGACAACCCACTGCTGCCCCTCTGAACTGTGACAGAGACATCAATATCACAGGTTAACCCATTTAATTTCTTCTCTTCTCCCAAAGTGTGAGCTGTCTTTAGCCTAGAATACCTTGTACTAGTCTAGTGGCAGCAGTTGTCTGACAGAGGAGGCTGCCATTTCATAGGCCTTATCTCTCCCAAACTGAAGCACGTCTTCCCTTGAGTCAAAAGTTCAGAGAGAAACTCAGGCAGGGTACCTGCCCCACCCTCCTCTGGAGCAGTGACATCAGACTAAGTGCCTGCTATTGACATAGGTGTGACAAACTCTACCACAGCAAAGTCATACAGGAAGCAGGCCACCTCACACTCTACACAAACCCAAAACAAGATCTGTTGTTAAAGTGACACAGTATCAATGGATTTCCTGAAGCCAGAGAGTCTAATGGAATTTCTGACACAGAATTTAAAAGAACAATGATTGAATATTTTCAATGGATGAAAGAAAACCTGAAGAATTACAGGACACGCCAAGCAAAAACCAAGGGGAACTTAAAAAAAAATCCAAAACAACGCAGATAAAACAAATGAGACATTAAAGGCTCTGGAAAAACAAGAAACAACAATCCAAAACATGAGGACCAATGTTTCACACGCTGTCAACATGTTGAAGGGACATATGAACAAAGTTGAAGAGATGGAACACAGAACCAGAGAAACAGAAGATAAAATAGTCACCACTGATCTGCTAGAACAAAAAGAATTAAAAAGGAAGGAAAAAGAAGAAAGCCTAAGAATAATGTGGAACACCATCAATAGGAATAAAAGAAGTATAATCAGAATCCCAGAACAGGAAGAAGTAAAGGTATCTAGAAAGTTATGGAAGAATTAATAAAAGAAAATTTTCTAGGCATAACAAAGAATTAGCGAATATATGTTCAAAAAGCTGAGGGAACACCACGTAGAATAGACCCCCAAAAGAAAAACACCAAGGCATATCATAGTCAAATTTGCCAGGACCAAACATAAGGAGAGAATGATGAAAGCCGCTAGGTAGAAACAAAGAGTAATCTATAAGAGAGAGTAAATAAGATTAAGTGCTGATTTCTGAGCAGATAACATGTGAGCAAGAAGACAGTGGAATGACATATATTAAACACTCAAAGAACACAACTGTCAACCAAGAATACTGTACCCAGCAAAATTATCCATCAAATATGAAGGAGTGATCAAGATATTCCAAGAAAAACAGAACCTAAGAGAGTTTGTAAAAACAAGACCAGTTTTGTAGAAAACACTGAGAGACGTCCTCCTTACAGAAGTGCCACAGAAAGCAGGACGGAGCAAAGTAAACAGCAATGACACCAAAAAGAACTTAACAAAATGATAGCAATAAAACCTTGCCTCCAAATAACAACACTGAATGTGACTGTTTTAAATGTGCCACTGAAGAGAAAAAGAGTAGCAGACTGGATAAAACATCAAAATCCATCAATATGTTATCTACAAGAGACACGCCTGGAAAGGGAAGATAAAGAAAGACTAAAAATAAAAGAATGGAAAAAAATATACCAAGCAAATGGCAACCAGACAAAAAGGAGTAGCAATATTAATTTCTGATAAAATACATTTCAATGCAAAAGTCATCACAAAGGACAAGGAAGGTCACTACATAATGTTTAAAGGGTCAACAGAACAAGAAGAAATAACAATAATAAGTATCTATATAGACAATACCACTATAATAGTTGGGGTTGTCAATGTACCACTTTTAAGAAAAGATAGAACTACTGGAAAGAAACTCAACAAAGATGTTGAAGATTCAAACCTCACAATCAACCAATTAGATCTCATAGATACAGGCTAATGCACACCCCCACCAAAAAAAAGCACGCAATATACCTTCTTTTCCAATGTACATGAAATGTTCTCCAGAATAGATCACATTTTAAGTCACAAAGCAAGCATTATTAAATTTAAAAAAAATTACAAAGCATCTACTCAGACTACAATGCTACAAAATTAGAAATTAATAACCAGAGGATAAAGGAGGAAAAAAAAAACCCAACCCCATACATTTGGAAGCTTAACAACACCTTGCTTGAACATGAGTGGGTACTAGAAAAAAAATACAAAATGAAATTAAAAAGTTTCTTGAAACAAATGAAAGTGAAAACACAACTTACTGAAAATCTCTGGGAAATAGCCAAAGCAGTAATCAGAGATCTAATTATAGCAATAAGCAAACGAAATGAAAAGGCAAGAAAAAAAAATTATAACTGACTATCTAACCGAACATCTCAAACAAATTGAAAAAGAAAAGCAAGAAACCCCCACATGCTCTAAAAAACCCTGAAATTATAAAAATTAGGGCAGAAATAAATGAACTAGACAAGAGAAAAACCAACTGAAACCATCAACAAAACCAGGAGCTAGTTCTTCAAAAAGGTCAGTAAAATCAACAAACCACTTGTAAAACTCACAATGGAAAAGAAAAGGTACAATCTGAATAAGAGATTAAAAGGCAATGTCACAACAGAAACAACTAAAATAAAAAGCTTAACAGTGGAGTATTATTAAAACTATACTCAAACAAATATGAAAACCTAGAGGAAATGGACAAATACTTAGAAACTCACAACCTACCTAAACTGGCAATGAACACCTGAACAGACTCATTACAAAAGAAGAAACTTAAAAGTTAATAAAAGAACTTCCAACCAAAAAATACACCTGGAACAGATGGTTTTACAAGTGAATTTTTATCAAACATTCAGAGAAGAGCTGTCATAAATTCTACATAAAGTATTTCAGAAAACAGAAAAAGATTAAATTCTCCTAGACTCATTCTATCAAAGCCAAGTAAAGACACCACCAATACAGGAAACTGTAGGACAAAATCTTTCATGAACATAGACGCAAAAATCTTCAATCAAATCCTGACCAATAGAACCCAACAATACATCAAAAAATAATTTCACCATGATCAAGTGGGATTAATAACAGATATTCAAGGATGGTTCAACATAAGAAAAGCAGTAAATGTAATTAAACACATTAACAAAGCAAAGAACAAGAACCACATGATCCTATCAATTGATGCAGAAAAGGCTTTTGACAAAATCCAACACCCTTTCCTAATTAAAACACTCAATAAAATAGGAATAGAGAGGAATTTCCTCAACATAGTAAAAAGTATATACACAAATCCAAGAGCCAACATTGTGCTCAATGGAGTGAGATTAAAGGCATTCCCTTTGAGAACAGGAACTAGGCAAGGATGCACACTATCACCTCTCTTATTCAGTATTGTATTGGAAGTCTTAGTGATAGCAATAAGGAAAGAGAAGGAAATAAGAGGTATCCAAATTGGCAAAGAGGAGGTAAAATTATCTCCATATGCATATGATATGATAATATACTCAGAAAACCCTAAAGACCCAGCAACAATACTATTGGACATAGTTGACCAATTCAGCAAAGCGGCAGGATACAAGATCAACATACAAAAATCAATTGGAGGGAAGCTCTGGTGGCCTAGTGGCAAGAAGATGCACTGCAATCCAAGGGTGCACGGTTCAAATCCACCATATGCTCTGCTGGAGAAGGAGGGAACAATCTCCTCCTGTACAAGTCAGATCTGATTTGATGGTACACGCACACAAAATAATAATAATTAAAAATCAACTGGATTTCTCTACAGTGACAAAGAGAATACAGAACTGGAGTTCTAAGAAAAACTACACCCATCACAATAGCTAACCACAAGATTAAATACTTGTGTGTAAATCTAACTAGAAACACAGAGGACCTATTCAAAGAAAATTACAAAACATTACTACAAGAAACAAAAAGAGATCTGGAGAAATGCAAGAATATACTTTGCTCTTGGATAGGAAGACTCAATATTGTGAAATTGACAATTCTACCAAAGGCTATCCACACTTTCAATGCAATCTCAATACATATGCCAATTCCATTTTTCATTGAGATGGAAACGGCAACTTCCAATTTCATCTGGCATGGAAAGACACCCTGGATAAGCAAAGTACTTCTTAAAAAGAGAAAGAAGGTTGGAAGCATCTCACTACCTGATATCAAATCCTACAGCATTGCCATGGTGGTCAAGACAGCATGGTACTGGTATAATGACAGACACATAGACCAATGGAGTAGAATTGAGAACCCAGAAATCAGCCCATCTACCTATGGTCAACTGGTTTTCTACAAGGATATGAAATCAACTAAGTGAGGAAATGACAGCCTTTTTAACAAATGATGTTGGCAGAACTGAAAAACTATCTGCAGAAAACTGAAGCAAGATCCACACCTAACACCATACACAAAACCCAACTCAAAGTGGATCAAGGATGTAGGACTAAAACCAAGGATTATAAACTTCATCAAAGAAAAGCCTGGAGGAACTCTAGAAGCCCTAATCCACAACTTCAACTGTCTTCCAAGCATCCTGAAAAACTTACAACAAGGAGAGGATAAAATAGATGAATGGGACGTTCTAAGAATCAAATCCCTATACACATCAAAAAAACTGCAACAGGGTAAAAAGGAAAGTCACAGACTGGGGAAAAATATTTGGTAATGACATGTCTGAGAAGGGATTTTTATCTAGAATGTATAGAATACTCAAGCACCACAACAAGATAAACAACCCAACTGAAAAATGGGCATAGAATATGAACAGACACTTTGATACTTCACCAAAGAAGACATTCAGATGGTGAATAAACATATGAAGAAATGTTCAAAATCCCTTGCTCTAAAAGAGATGCAAATCAAAACACCTATGAGATATCATCTCACCCCAGTAACAAAAGTAAAATTCAACAGAGAAGCAAACAACAAATGCTGGCAAGGTTGCGGAGAAACTGGAACTCTTATTCACCATTTCTGGGAGTGTAATATGGTACAACCACTATGGAAGGCTATATGGTGCTTTCTCAAAAAGTTGGAAATAGAAATACCATTTGACCCAGCTATTCCACTACTGGGAATACACCCTAAAGAAATTGGAACTGCCACCCAAACAGATATATGCACACTCACATTTAAGGCTTCATTGTTCATAATAGCAGAGATGGAAACAAACCAAGTGCCCATCAAAAAATGAATGGACAGAGAAGCTGAGGTATATTCACATAATGGAATACTATGCAGCACAAAAAACCAAGGAACTCATAAAATAGTGAACAAAATATATGATTTTGGAGGACATTTTGCTGAGTGAAATATCTAAGTCACAAAAAGACAAATAATGCCACTGATATAAAACAGGACTGACATAGGGGTTAAGGGAAAGCTGAAAAAAGAGGGGATAAATGATGTACACTGCCTTAAAACAGATGAGGAATAGAACTGCTTAAAAGAAATATATGATTAGATATTATTTGCATGACAACACTGCAGAATAAAAGCTGCATAGTCAATGAAAGAATTTTTTTTTCCAAAGAGAAAAGCAAACTGGAGTGGATGTGGGCAGGGAGGAAATGTGCAACAATGAATGAATGGGAATCCAAGTTCTGTATGAACTTTCATTAAAATCTAAATTAATTTTTTCTAAAAAGAACTGAAAAAAAGGAAAATTGTTTTCTCTATGTGTCCTCCAGTCAACTACAACTCATATAACAATAGCTTTGTGCCATGACCTATATTGGGCCAATCTCACTGTCTCTGATTCTCCTGCCCTCATTGTCATAGACAGTGTTAATCCATCTCATCCAGGGTCTTGCTTTCCTGGGCTAGTCCAACCTTCTACCTTTCCATGCATGTTGCTCTTCTCCAAGACTGGTCCCTCCTGGCAACATGCCCAAGGCATGTGATGCAGCCTCAAAATAATTTCCTCCAAGGAGCAACCTGGTTTCATCCTCTCCAAGACAGACCAGTTTATTCTCTTCGCAGTACATAATATATTCAATATTCTTCTCAACTCAAGCATCTACTTCTGTCATTCTTAGTCATTGTTCAGCTCTCAGATGCACAGCAAGCTAATTGAGAACACACAGAGGCTTGGATCAGGATCAGTCTCTATACTGACACGGTTGCTCTTTTGCTTTCTGAAGAAGTCTCTTGAGAGCAGACTTTCCCAAAGCAATTAATCTTTTGATTTCCCAATTGCTAGTACCAAGGAAATTAATTGTATATCTGAACAAGATGAAACTGTTAACAACCTGAATTTCTTCTCCACCTATCATAATGCTCCTGTTTGGTCAAATGGGGAGAATCTCTGTTTTCTTGATGGTGAGATGCAATTAAAACTGAAGACTACACATCTTGACACTCTGCAGCAAACACTTCAAATCCTCAATTGTAGTGTACAAGGTTGCATCATCTGCATAATGCTGGTTGTTGATGAGTCTTCCTACATTCCTGATGCCACATACTTCCTCATAAATTCCAGCCTTCCAAATGATGTATTCCACACATAGATTGAAAAGATGTGGAAATAGGACCCATGACACATTCCTTAACTGATTTTGAACCATGCAGTGTTTCCTTGCTCTGTTCCGATGACTTCTTCCTAGTCCAAGCTTAGGTTTCACATGAGCACAATTATATGTTCTTGGATTCCCATTCTTCTCAATGTTAACCACAAATTGTTGTGATCCACACCGTCAAATGCCTTTGCATAGTCAATAAAACATAGACATTCCTCTGGTACTCTCTGCTTTTAGCCAAGATCCATCTGACACTGGCAGTGATAACCCTCATGCCAGGGCTTCTTCAAAACCTAGCTTGCATTTCTGACAGTTGTTGATATACTGTTCCGGTCATTTTTGTTCAATCTCCACCAAGATTTTGCTTGTGTGTGATATAGGTGATATTGTTTGATAATTTCCACACTGTGTTGGATCACCTTTTTTTGAATGGGAATAAATATGGATCTCTTCCAGTAAGTTGGCTAGGTAGATGTCCCCCATCTTTCTTGGCACAACCTGGTAAGCACATCTAGGGAGGCATCCGTTTGTTGAAATACATCAATTGGTATACCATTAATTCCTGGGGACTTATTTTTTGTCAATTCATTCACAGCAGCTTGAACTTCCTCCATTATCACCATTGCTTCCTGATTATATAAGTTAGTCATATTAGCCAATTCTTCTTAAACAGTGACTCTGACTACTCCATCTTGTTTCGCTGCTTCCTTGATCATTTAATATTCTGCCCATAGTATCCTTAAGTATTGCAACTTGAGGCTTGAATTTGTTTTTCCTTCAGCTTGAGAAATGCCAAGCAAGTCTGTCCCTTCTGGTTTTCTAATTCTAGCTCTTTGCACAATTTGTTATAATAATTTTGCTTTATTTTCATTAGCTGCCCTTTGAAATCTTTTGTTCAGTTCCATATCTTCCTGATCTCTTTCTTTTGGCTTCTCATTGTTCTAAGGCAATATTCAGTGTCTCTTCTGACATCCATCCATCTTATTCTTTTCTTCCTTTTCTGTATTTATAATTATTTTTGCATTCTCATGGATGATATTCTTGGTATCATCATCCCATAGCTCATCTGGTCTTTGTTCATTAGTATTTAAGGCCTGAAATCTGCTCTTGAGATAGTTTTTTAAATTCAGGTGGGACTCATGGTCATAGTTTGCTTCTTGGGGCTTTAATTTTCTTTAGCTTCAGTTTGAACTTGAGCATGATTAGTCAATGGTGTGTTTCATAGACAGCACCTGGTTTAGTTTTCACAGCTGATACTGAGCTTCTCCAATTACTCTTTCCACAGATGTAATCAAATCCTGTGGAAGAGTCTAAAATTGGATCTTAACTTAGCTCTGTAGACTGAAATCTCAACATCCCAAGCTCTGTGCTAAATGCTCCCTATTTTTTTATCCTATTTAACTCTGTAAAATAGGTGTTCTTATTATATTCCTATTTTAATAGAACAAAAACAGTTTAAAGTTTCCTCCACATTCCATATCTCTTTTCTTCTCCCTACATTTTTTTTTTTAGAATACAAAGAAAAGTTTATTGTACAAAATTAAGGCCTTCATACTTTAAGGCTCACTAGAGCTTAAGAAAGACAAGGTAATTATCTAAGTATTTCCACAAAGTTTACTTTCAATATGTCCCTTGCTCTCAACTATAAAATGGCCTGTCCAGAGTTATCAAAACAAACATAAATAAGTTCAAGTCCTTCAAGGAAGACTCCCCCAAGTGTTATTTCTTGGCATAAGTGATCTTCATGGCATGGGATGGTGTGATCTTAAATCCCTGCAAAGCATCCCGAGCTGCACCAGCTTGCCCATCGTTTTCAAACTCAACAAATGCGATGTCATTCCTGCCAGGTACCAAGCGCACTTCCTTAAATCCAGGGAACTGATTAAACAGCATGGATAACATCATCTCATTAGTTTCTTCTGGTAAATTATTAAGGAATAAAATATAGTTTGGAGGGTAATCAGGGACCTGAGGACTTGGTGTTGAATTTCCTTGAGTAGTAGCTTAATTTGGTGTTCCCTGACCAGGTTTTTTGTTTGTGGCTGCTGCAGCCTGTTCCACAGTTTTTGCTTTCTTTTTCTCTGTCAGCAAAAGTTCCACGCATTTTAGAAATTATATCAGAATCTGTTTTTGCGTATTGGATTCACATTGGTTTGCCATAAAATGGAAATCTCTGTAACTGTCTCAAAGCGTTTGTGGATGAGCCAAGTTCTTTAAATATAACAAAAGCCTGTCCCCTCATCTTCATGGTCTTTAAAGCCACAATATCTACCACATGGCCAAACTGAGAAAACAGGGCATACAAAGACCTCTTCAATTCTTCTTTTTTAATTTTGTCATTCATATTGTTGATATAAATTGTATGATTTGGTCTGATATCCATGTTTTCAGTTGAACTGTTCAAACGACCTGGAGCCTCCTAGCGCGGGAGCTGAAGCCTACATTTATTTTTAATATATTCCCATTAACATCTGATCATAGTAATTAATTTTTTTAGAGCCTGTATTATCAGAATTTATCATTTCTATCATGTGTGTGCTAATACTATCGTTGTTGTTGTTTTCCTTCAAGTGGAGCACAACTTGTAGCGACCCTATGAACAAAAGGCTTGAAGACCCTCTACAACTACTGACATTTATCAAAGTTCACAGTTTCTGGAGGGATGTTATTTAGGAAGTGGATGCCACTCCTGCTTCCAAACCTGTACATTATTGTTGTTATGTGCCATTGAGTTGCCTGCAATGTATACTGCCCTATGTATTTAGCAGCTTTGAACCCTTTCCTGTCCTGGGCCAGTCCCACTAACTTGACACACCAACCCCTATCACCCTAGACACTGTATCACTCCATCTCATCTGGGGTCTCCCTCTCATGTGCTGTCTGTCCACCCTTTCAAGCATGATGTCCTTTTCTAAGGACCGATCTCTCCTGGCCACGTGCCCAAAGTAAGTGAGGTGGAGCTTCAAAATCCTAGCCTCCAAGGAGAGACTGGGTTTCACCCTCTCCAAGACAGACCTATTTGTTTTCTTGGCAATCCATGGTATGTTCAAGACTCTTCTCCAGCACCACAACTTGAAGGCATCTATTCTTCTTCCATCCTTAGTCACTGTCCAATTCTCTGAAGCATAACACATAATTGAGAGGACCATGGCCTAGATTAGGTAAATCTTAGTCTCTAGACTAGAACATTGTTGTTCTTCAGCACTCTGGGCAGGTCCATGACAGTAGATTTTCCCAATGCAATTAATCTTGATTTCCTGAAAAGAGTGCTGATTGTGGAGCCAAGCAAGCTGTTAATTGCTAACAACCTCCATCTATCATGGTGCTGCCAATTGGCCCAGTGGTGAGAATCTTTGTCTTCTTGATGTTGAGCTTCAATTCATATTGAAGACTACAGTCTTTGACCTTTTGCAGCAAGTGCTTCAGGTCTTCTTCCATTTCAGCAAGCAAGGTTGTCTTATCTCCATATCATAGGTTATTAATGAGTCTTCCTCCAATCCTGATGCCGCAGAAAGCCCCACTTCCCCAATGATCTGTTCTGCATACAGATTGAAAATGTATGGGGACAAGATGCATCCCTGATACATTCCTTTCCTGATTTTTGAACCATGCAGTGTTTCCTTGCTCTGTGCTGAGGACTGCTTCTTGGCCCAAGTATAGGTTTTGTATACGCACGATCAAGTGCTCTGAGATTCCCATTTTCCTTAAAGTTAGCCACAGTAGATGGCAGATATTTTGATTGGTGCTTGTTTCCCAAGATCTAGCTGGAAGTAGGTTATGAGGATCTTGCATTTTAAATAAATTATTGTGGCATGTGGTAGGTACTTTGTGTATCTGTTGCTTAAATACCATACACCATTTTCTTTTATGTCTTGGTTTGTTGTTGTTGTTGTAGTTGTTTCTAAAGAAGTACAGGAATAAATAGAAAAAAAAAATCTGTTGCCATCAAGAGGATTCTGACTTGTGGTGACTCTATGGCAGAACAGAACTGTCAGATTGGGTTTTCAAGGTGATAAAGAGTTGTACCAAGAAATCTGGAGAACCACCACTTGGCCAACTGACTGGAAGAGATCTATATTTGTTCCCATTCCAAAGAAAGGTGACCCAAAAGGGTGTGGAAATTATAAAACAATATCATCGATATCACATGCAAGCAAGATTCTGCTGAAGATTATCCAAAAACGACTGGGACAGCACATCAGGAGAAAACTGCCAGAAGTCAGGCTTGCTTTAAAAGGGGTCGTGGTCATGGTACTAGGGATACTGTAGCTAATGTTAGATGGATCTTAGCTGAAAGCAGGGAATATCAGAGGAATGTCTGCTTCATTGATTATGCAAAGGCATTTGACTGTATGGATCATAACAAATTGTGGTTGACTCTGAGAAGAATGGGAATCTCAGAGCACTTGATTGTGCTAATGCAAAACCTATACTTGGACCAAGAGGCAGTTATCAAACAGAGCAAGGAAACACTGCATGGTTCAAAACTGAGAAGGGTGTACATCCGGGATGTGTCCTATCTCTATATCTTTTCAACCTGTATGCAAACAGATTATCTGGGAGGCTGGGCTCTATATGGAGAAGTGTGGCATCAGGTCTGGTGGAAGATCCATCAACAATCTGCATTATGCTGATGACACAACACTGCTTGCTGAAACTGAGGAGGACCTGAAGCACTTGCTGCTGAGGGTCAAGGACTACAGCCTTCAGTATGGATTCAGGCTCAATATCAAGAAGACAAAAGATTCTCACTGCTGGACCAATTGGCAGCATCAGGATAGAGGGTGAAGAGATTGAGTGTTCACAGCTTTAGTTTGCTTGGCTCCATAGTCAACACTCTTGGCACCAGAAGCCAGGAATTGAAAAGACGTATTGTGATGGGAAAGTCTGCTGGTAAAGACCTCTCCAGGGTACTGAAGAGCAATGGTGTCTCTCTGGAGACTAAGGTGCACCTGATACAGGTCATGGTCTTGCAATCACTTGTTATGCATCAGAGAGCTCGACAATGACTAGGTAGGATAGAAGGATAATTGATGCCTTTGAGCTGTGGTACTGGAGAAGAGTATTGAATGTACCATGGACTGCTACGAAAACAAATAGGTTCATCCTGGAGAAGGTTAAACCAGGCTTTGGAGGCAAAGATTCTGAGGCTTCGTCTGACATACTTTGGACATTTGCAAGGAGAGACCGGTCCTTGGAGAAGGACATCATGCTTGGGAGGATGGAGGGACGGCGCAAGAGGGGAAGACCCTCTATGAGATGGATTGATTCAGTGACTGGGGTAATTGGGATGGGTGTGCCAGAGACAGTGAGATTGGCACAGGACAGAGCAGGGTTTAGGGCTGTTGGACATAGGGTTGCTAGGAGTTGTAGGAAACTTAATGGCACATAACAACAACAACAACAACAACAAAAAGTTGCACTGCCAACTCAAAGGCACAGTTTGAATTTGAATCCAAATCTCTTTTTTTATTTGCAGCCTCCAAAAACCCACTTCACGGTTAGCTCTGAGTGGGTTCTGACTGGAAGGTATGTAACACTAAATCTTTACAAGAGAAGGTTAGACCTTTATTCTCCAAGGTAGCTGCTCAGTATTGTTAACAGCTGACAGTTGCACCATCAGGGATCCTTGTAAACATGGACTTAGCTCATGATTTTTTTTAACTGGAGGGTGACATTTGATACTGTGGATGTGGCACTGTTTATTTAAGCAGCTTTTTATTTAATTATACCACACTTACCCATCTAAAAAATGTAGCAATAAATGTCCTTCCATTTGCCTTTATGTCCTGTGTAAGGATCTGTCCAGAATTAGTGCCTACAATTGGAATTGCTGAGAAGGTATGCACATTTTAAAATGTTAATATGCAAACACTGCCCTGGAGTGACTCACCTATTAGGAAGGAAGAGAACTGCCAATCTTCACAACTGCCTCATATTTCTCCAGCAGACTTTTCTGTGAATTCCAACTGCTGACCTTTAGGTTAGTATTGGTGTTTTTATGATCCGTGGGAGTCCGAACATACCCACAGCTGACCCTCCTACAGGCTGTCAGAGGCAGTAAAGGAGATTGTTCATCTTTCTTCTGTGGAGCAGGTTGGTGGATCTTAACCTCCTGCCTTGACGTTGGCAGCGCAGCATCTTACTTATGAGATCACTAGAATGCCTTAGGATTCCAATGCGCAGGACTCATAAATAATGCAAAACTACCCTCAGATATCAATCTGTGCCAATGCTGTATAAGGGTATACCGATAAAATTTCATATTCCTGTTTAACTTTTTGCCAACCGGGAATGAACCCTTACCGAGAAAATAAAGTTTTCCACACAACTGGCAAGTGTTGGAGCCTTGACTTTGCATCGAATGTGTCGAACTGCGGATAAGACAGACCAAATACTGTGCGTCCTGGAGGAAGCCTGGTCACTCTGAGGCTCCTGGGCCTCCTTTCGACCCTACGCAGGCGCCAGCTAGTACCCCAAGCATCTTTACAGACGTGACTTGCTGACTTGATCTTTCAGCGACGGCTTCTGCTCTAGTCCTGCCGTGCGCGGATCCTGGAAGAGGAGGGTCCGGATCCAGGCAAGAGTGATCGATGCCAGAATCGAGCTTGAAGCTGCTTGCCCGGCTGCCATGCGCAGAAGCGAGAGCTAGTAAGCGCCGCAGGTCAGGAGGAGGAGCGCCGAGCAGAGGTTCTCTTGCCTAGGCCACTCTAGTGTATTCATAGGAGGTGGAGGCGTCGCCATTTTAGATGGAAGGAGCGAGAAGGGAAGCAGCGTGAGGCTGGAAGGCTTCCCGGCCATTCTTCTTGGACTTCGCAGCAGGCCAGTTGGCTAGACTTTGGAGTGTGCATCCTGAGGCGCAGAGCGAGTGTGACGATGCGGGGACAGCTTGGGGCCCTGTCCCCCGGGCTGGGGAGGCGTCGAAAGTGATTACTGCCCAGTTCCCTCACCTCCCGCGGGGAGGAGGAACGGGCTAGACGCTGCCTTCATCGCTGCGATCGACGGGACACTGGGTCGGCCTGTCTCCCTCAGGTAGGCGGCATGGCCAGATCCTGGAGAGGGAGCCGGCCGTCGGGGCCGAGGGACTGGGCGGCGCTGGTCGTGTGGCCTCGCGGTCGCTGGGAGGAGCGCCCGGCCAGGCCGCTGTCACCCAAACCGGGTGTCATGGCCGGCAGGCCTAGATTTCACATCCCAGCTCAGATTTCCTTGTGTTTAGGGGGAAATATGCCCCGTGTACATTCCTCATATTTTGGCGATGAGTGCACCCGTGCATAGCTGCCTTGTATTGTCACTTGAATGAACTGATACTCCTCCCTCCTTTTTTTCTGGCCATGGGTTGTACCTATTGTTCCTTCACCCAAATTACAGCCTTTCAGGTAAGCTGAATGGAGTTGGAAAGAGAGATGAGCCCTTGCCTGTCACAAAGACCACCCTCGGGTTTCAGGGCTTTTGAAGAGTGGCTAATGAAAGGGTGGGGTTCCCGGCCGAGCACGGCCCCAGGACCCTTAGGAAGGAGGATCTGGAGCTGTCTTGTGTGCAGCGAGGTCCACTTAGTTCTGCAACTGCAGAGGCTTTGCGAAGCTAGTGGCTGCTAGGGAGAGAGGTTAGGACATCGTGAGAGTCAGGACAGCTGTGTTCATTTTGTGGTTCATTCCTTAGGATCCAAGTGTGCCATGATATTTGGCCTCCCTCTCCCCCCCCCTTTTTAAATTTTGGTGTTTGTTCTCTTGTGGGAAGAATGGCAGGACCATATGTATCTGCTTGAGTTGTATCAGGGTTCCAGGGAGCCCTTCATCTAAGGGAGTATTTTGATGTCTTCAGTGAACGTTTTTATCTGCCTCCCCTTCAGCACACAGGGCTGAAAGAGCCGGCCCTCTGTTCACTTACAAGACTTGAAAACAGGCAATATGATAAGGATTGGCTCCATAAGTGCGTAAGTATAGCACACTTATTTTTGCCAAGAGGACTTGTGAAAACTTGGACAATAGAAAAGACTTTTGCTCTGACTTTTGAAGGACATATGAATAAGGACACACCAGGTGAGAAAGGAAAGGAAGGGCATCTTAAGCAGTGGAAACAGCTGGACTAGAGAATGTAGGAGTTGGGGTGCAGGTAAAAAGCACAGAAGAAAAGTTCACAGATAGTTAAAGTTTGTCTTTTTTTTTTCTCTCTTTAAGATAGCAGTCTTTTAAAAGATAATCTGTTAAAAGATTTTAAAAGATCTTTTAGTTTCTTCTGGATGGGTGTTGCTAGTTTACTTAAAAGGGAACTCTGCATAATCTGTAGTATATTGCACTGGTAACCATCCCTCTCTGGTGGTTTGAATCCACCAGCCATTCTTTTGTGTGCAAAGCCTCTGCAGTGGCAGAACTGAAATGGCCCTTACTGCACACAGGAGACAATGGAGTGCTCACTTCGGCAGCACATATACTGAAATTGGAATGCTACAGAGAAGATTAACATCACCTCTGCGCAAGGATGACATACAAATTCGTGAAGAGTTTCATATTTTTGTTATATATTGTAAAGTTAATAAAGTGATTTTAAAAAGTTGAGACATACTGAGAAAGTCTTTTCCCGTAAAAATTTATAGCCCTCGAAACCCGTTACAGGTTTACTATGTACAGCAGTGAGTTTGAGTTTAAATGATATTTAATCACCCTTTTCCCCTTTTAAATATGCTTGCCCAAGGTGAACAGTGTTTGGTGGAGCTTCCTGATTAATACAAGCTTAGAAGCAGGAGTGGCATCCACTTTGGAAATGGCTTGCCTCTGGAAACTCTGTGAATGTGGAGAAATGACGGAAGTTATGCACGTGTTCAGGTCTTTCATTCATAGGGTCACTATGAGTTGTCTATGACTCTATGGCCCTTAACAACAACAACAATATTGTATTATAGGTGAAAACTTACATGGCAAATGAGTTTCCCATTCAACAGTTTTTACACAAATTGTTTCATTGGTTTGCTGTTCCTGAAATGTAACAGCACTTTCCCCTATTTCCATTCTTCATTACGTGTTAGCATCCCTGTCATTTCCATGCCCCTTTTTTTCCTTTTTATTTTTCATCTTCTTTTGGGGAAGATAATGCCCATTGGTCTCATTTATCATATAGTTGGTTATACTAATGAATATATTCCTCATAGTTATTACTTATTTTATAGGCCAGTTTATTAGGCTGAAAGATGAGCTTCAGGAGTGTCTTCATTTCCATGTTAAAAAAAATCGTCTTGTTATGTGCTGTCAAGTCATCTGTGACCCATAGCGACCCTTTATGCAACAGCTCTGAAGCCTCCCTTGTTCTGAGTCAGTCTTACTGAGTCTGACACACCCATCCCCATTGCCTAGTTACGTTAGCAATTCATCTCATTTGGAGTCTTCCTCTCCTGTGCTGTCCCTCCATCCTTCCAAGCATGATGTTCTTCTTCAGGGTTTGGTCCCTCCTGGCACATGCCCAAAATATGTGAGATGAAGCTTCAAAATCCTAGTCTCCAAGGAGAAACTTGGTTTCACCCTTTCCAAGACAGACCTATTTGTTTTCTTGGTGGCCTATGGTATCTTCAAGACTCTTCTCTAGCACCACAATTCAAAGGCATCATTTTGTCTTCTGGCATCCTTTGTAATTGTTCAGTTGTCTGATGCATAGCAAGTAATTATGAAGACCATGGCCTGGATCAGGCTCTTCCAGTAATTCTAGTTTTTTGTTTTGGTTTTTTTTAATATATATTTGTTCCACATTAGTCTCTTTCTAACTGAAATTATCTATTGGGTCCCTGGTCAGAGGAGTTAGTAGTGGTAGTGGTTTCTGGCTAGAGAAGATGTGGTTTGTGAGGGCCATTATTAGTCTTCTGGACTGTTTGTTTTCTTCAG
Source organism: Elephantulus edwardii (assembly GCF_000299155.1). Taxonomy (NCBI): domain Eukaryota; kingdom Metazoa; phylum Chordata; class Mammalia; order Macroscelidea; family Macroscelididae; genus Elephantulus; species Elephantulus edwardii. Next base: position 527,916 of record NW_006400193.1, on the reverse strand, counting down.
TATTTGTTTTCCTTTGCTCCAGACAGAAAAAGACCAATAGTTGTATCTTAGATGGCTGCCAGCAAGTTTTTTTTATTTTTGTGGTTTTGGGTTGTTGGGTTTTTTTGCCTGCAAGCTTTTAAGACCCTCAACACTAGCCACCAAACATTATTTTTATTATGTCTTTTGACCTAGATGTCCTCTAAGACCATGGATGATCCATAGCCTGTAAGCCAGAAACTCAGTTCCCCAACATATTTGGACATGCTTCAGAAGTTTCTGTAACTGTACCCCTCCTATATTCTATTTTATATATATGAATATATACATGGTACATCCAAAATATATATATTGATGCCCACAGCCATACCTATGTGTGTGCCAGCCATACCAGCACATGTATATGTACCCGCATACACCCTTTCATACCTATATAGCACACATACATACCTGTATAATCAATCACTCATAAACTTTTGATTGTTGCAGAATTATAATAGCATTTGCCTTCACTTGTTGCCATCTAAATTAGAACTGACTTATAGCTGACCTTCCAGCAAGTTTTTGGAGGCTATAAATTGCACAGGAGATTTCACACCTTTTTCCCAGCGAGCTGCTGATGGGTTCAAACTGCTAGAGAGGCATTGTCTTTGGGTTAGTTGCTAATCTCTACAGATTGTTGTTAGCTGCTCTCAAATTAACTACAACTTATAGTAACCCTGTGAAGAACAGTTCAGAACCATGCCCTATACTGTGATCCTCACTATCTACCATGCTCAAGCCTATTGTTGCAGTCACTGTGTCAGTCCCTCTTAAGTCATCCTCTCTTTTGACATTTGTGCCACAATTACTCCCTAGCATTTGCCTTCTTGTTTTTGTTTGGTGCTGTCAAGTCAAGTACCAGCCCTGTGAACAGCTTACCTGAACCCAGCACTACCCTGTGCTATCTTCTCCATCTCTGAGACACAAGAACCCATTGCTTAAGTCACCTTATCAGTCCTTCTTATTGGAGGTCTTCCTCTCCTTTGCTGACCAAGCATCTTTCCAAGCATGATGTCACTTTCCAACAAATAGCCTTACCCAGCTACATGTCAAAAGTGTGAAAGACAAAGCTTAGCTCTTTTTGCTTCCAAGGGGCACTCTGACTGCACTTTTTCTAAGGCATATCTGTTTGCTCTTTTGACAGTCCATAGGATATTCAGTACTCTTCACCAGCACCGCAACTCAAAAGGCATCATTTCTTTTTCTGTCATTCTTATTCATTGTCTAGCTCTCTATAAGCAGCTGAGTGAGAAGACCATGGCCTGAATCAAGCACACCTTGGTCTTCAAACTGACATCCTTACTCTTCAGCATTTTGGAGAGATCCCTGACAGCTGACTTACCCAGTGTCACCTGATTTCCTGACTGCTGGTACCAAAGTAATGTGAAATCATTGACAGCTTCAGTTCTTTCCATCTATCATAATGTTAACTGTTGGTCCTGTAGTAAGAACCTTTGTTTTCTTGATATTAAGATGTAATACATACTGAAGGCTGTAGTCCTTCTTCTTCTGCAGCAAACATTTCATGTCCCTTTCACTTTCAGCAAGCACAGTTCATTTGCATAATACAAGTTATGGATGAGTCGCCCTGCAATCCTGATGTCACATTCTTATTCATAGAGTCCAGCTTCTCTAATTATTTGCTCAGCATACAGGTTGAATAGATATGGAGAAAGGATACAGCCCTTAATGCTCACCCTTCCTGATTTTAAACCATGCAGTATTCTTAGTCCTAGGTACAGATTCCATATAAGTACAGTTAAGTGTTCTGGCATCCTCATTCTCAGTGCCCGAAAATGAGCAGAAATGGCTGCAAACAGCTGTTCCCATAATTAGAACATGGAATGTATTAAGTATGAATGTAGAAACAATGAAAGTTGTCAACAATTAAGTTAAACACTTGGATATTGATATTCTAGGCACCAGTGAACTGAGATGGACAAGCATGGCCCATTTTGAATCAGACAATCACATGATCTCCTATGCTGGAAATGAAAACTGAGGGGAAATGATATAACATTCATAGTTAAAAAGGCAATTTCAAGATCCATCCTGACGTGCGATGCTAATGTGATAGGATTCTATCCATGCATATTAGGAAGACCAGTTAATACAGCTATTATTCATAAATGGAGGAGATTGAGAGTTTCTACCAACTTCTACAGTCCAAAAGTGACCAAAAATGCAGTCAAGATGCATTAATAATTATTGGTGAGTGGAACGGAAACGTTGGAAACAATGAAGAAGAATAGAAGCCAGAAAGTATGAACTTAGTGATAGAAATGAGACTGGCAATCAAATGATCAAATTTTGTGTGCTCAATGATTTATTCATAGCAAATGCCTTTTTTAAAAACCACAAATGTTGACTTTACACACAGACCTCACCTGATGGACTGTACACAGGAATCAGATTGATTATATTTGTGGAAACAATTGTTGGCAAAGCTCAATATCCTCAGTCACAAGGTGCCAGTTGTGGAACAGACCATTAGTTATGCATATGCATTTGAAGCTGAAGAAAATTAAATTAGTCCACTGAAGCTAAAGAAAATGAAAAGTGTCCACAGGAATCTTGTGTCTATCCCAGTTGAATTTAAGAATCATCCCCCAAACAGGTTTGAGGCATTGAACACCAATAATCAAAGACCAGAGGAACTGTGGGAAGACATCAAAGATCTCATCCATGAAGAGAGCAAAAATTTATTACAAAGAAGGAGGAGAAAGAACAAACCAAAATGGATGTCAGAAGAGACAATCAAAATTGCATTAGAGCTTTGTGAAACCAAAACAAAAGGAAGAGGTGCTGAAGTAAAAGCTGAACAGAAGATTTCAAAGAGCAAGGACAGCTTGGGAAGACAAAGCAAAATACTACAATGAAATGGGCAAAGACCTGGGATCAGAATAAAAAGGAATGCCACTTGACATTTCTTAGGCTGAAAAAACTGAAAAACAAATACAAGTCTCAAATTGCAATACTGAGAGATATTACAGGCATAGTCTTGAATGATCTAGGCAATATCAAAAGAAGATGAAAGAAATACACAGAATCACTGTACCAAAAAGAATTAGTTGACACTGAAAAATTTCAGGAATTACTGTATGGAGAACAGCTAATGGTAATGAAAGATTAAGCTGTACTAAAGGCATGGGCAAAAAAAATAATGCCCCAGGAATTGATGGAATACCACTTGATATATTTCAGCTAACAGATGCAGCCCTGGATGTGCTCACCCATTTATGCAAGGAAATTTGGAAGACCTGGCCGACTGACTGGAAGCGATCCACATTTGTCTCTATTACCAAGAAATGTGACCCAACAGATTGTGGAAATTATCAAACAGTGTCATTAATAGCTCATGCAAGAAAAATATTGTTGACATTCATTAAAAAAATGATTGACAAAAAACCACCAGAAGTTCAAGCTAGTTTTAGAAGAGGCAGTATCACTAAGGATGTCATTGCTAATGTCAGATGGATATTAACTGAAATACCAGAAGACTATCTTTGTGTTTTTTTGACTGTACATTTGATTGCATATGACTGTGTAGATCATAACAAGTTAGAGATAACATTGAGCAATTTGCTTTTATTTTTGCATAACTTAGTCCCTGCCTTTATGATATTAAAACTGACATTATGTGCTGTTAATTTGACCAAGAATCATAGCAACCATAAGAATGGTTACAAGCTCTGCCTTATCCTGTTGTATCCTCATCGTCTCTTACAGGACTAACCTGTTCATTCTCCTATAGATTGAATAGGTATATGAAATAATACAACCCTGCTGAACACTTTTCTTGATTTTAAACTGTACAGTATCTCCTTGTTCTGTTTAACTACTTGGTCTATGTCAGATTTCCCATGAACACACATAAATGTTCTGCTCTCCCCATTCTTAATGTTATCCGGAATTTATTATGTTTTACACAGACAGATGCCTTTGCATGGTCAGTAAAGCATAAGCATCTTTCTAATTCTCTGTGCATTCAGACAGATGTCCATCTAATAGCATTGTCCTTTGTTCCACATCCTCTTTTGAAGTCAGCTTAAATTTGACAGTTTCCTGTTGATGTACTACACCAGCCATTTTTTAAATTATCTTCAACAAGATTGTACTTCTAAGTGATATTATTTGGTAATTTCCGTATACTGTAAAATCTCTTTCTTTTTGAAATGAGCACAAATAAAGATCTCTTGCAGTTGATTGACAGCTGTCCTCCAAATTTCTTGACATAGACTAATGGGCATTTCTAGGAGGGCTGAAATCTTTTTCATTAAATTCCTCAGTTTTTTTGTCAACTCCTACACCTTATTTTTTGCCCTCTATGCAGCATTAATTTCTTCATTCACTGCTATTGGTTCTTGACTGTATGTAATTTCCTAAAATGACTGAACATTAACCAATTATTTTTTGTGTGTTGACTGTATATTCTATCTATTGATATTTCCTGTCCTGTACTGTTTGATATTTTATCCATGTAAAAATAAGAATATTTAAAATATAAATATAAGAAATATAAAAGGAAGACTGAAGAAGAATTAAGGCCTATGAATTGTGGTTTGGACAAAGAATACTGAATATACCATGGAATGCCAAAAAAGCACTAAATTTGCCTTGGAAGAAATACTGCCAGAATGTTCCTTAGAAGCAGGGTTGTGAGATTTTTCACAAGAAACATTTGACCCAGTTGAACTTGGGATAATAAACTTGGCTACTGTTTCTCCTCTAAAAGCATATCTATTGGTTATATTCTGTGTGTGGTCCTAAATTGTAGTGAAATTGCTTGATGATGTTACAATTTTGTCAGAACTGGGGGGAAAAGTAGAAGACTTGAGTAAAGTATATTTAATATAAATTATATTGGTCATTAATGGTAAGTATCTAAAAGATAAAATGTAGAATAGTTAAATATAGGATATCTTAGACTTTCTCTGACACTAGTTGCTTTTATTGTAAAACATGTCATCTCTGAAATCCAAAGTAGTTGGTTTGCTATAAAGATTAAACAACAGCAGTAACTTCATACTACTTTGAGGTTAAATTTGAATTTTGCAGAAGCACTATCTTATTTCTTAAATAGAAAATATAATTAAGATGTCAAATCAAAATGCTTCTACTCCATTTTAAGTTTAGGTAACTTTCTACTAACCTGTTGTCTAAAATTGGAAAAATCTTACATGAGAGAATAATTTTATTTTCATGTTTGGAACATAATAGGCCAAAAAACATCGTAATTCTGCTCTTGGGAAGAGCATGTTAGAGCTTGTTAATAAGAGCATGCCTTAATGTTGACTTGTATAAGAAAATTTTCAGTATTGCCTTTGAAAGGCAGTGGACTAAAGGCACAGAAGGGATTTATGAACAAAATTGAACCTTGACATGAAAAATTTCTCTCTTTAAAATCTGTGCATCTCATGGAAGTAGTTTCTTCAAAAACAAAGCAAAAACTTATGAAAATTGCTCACCTTAATGAAATGAATTAGAAAACCAAGAATGGATGGATTCACTGGTTCATTTGAGATGGAGTGGTTTGGGATATAGGTCCTATTTGCAATCACTTGTGCATGCGCTGTGTGTGTGTGTGTGTGTGTGTGTGTAAGTATGAATAAGAATTCTGAGTTGCTCATCTGACTTAAAATACTACTAGATAGTTGCATTATTTAAAGAAGCTGGGGAGCTCTGGTGGCCTACTGGCAAGAAACTGCACTGCAATCCCAGTGGTAGCAGTTCGATTCCATCGGGTGCTCTGCTGGAGAAGGAGGGGCAGTATCCTCCTGTACCAGTCAGATCCGATTTGATGGAACAAGCACAAAAAATAATAAAATAAAATTTAAAAAAAGAAGCTATGGACAGGATATTGAATGATGCAGGAAGTATCAAAAGAAGATGGAACAGTACACAGAGTCATAGTACCAGCAAGAATCGGCTGACCCAGAAGAATTTAATGAAACAGCATATATTCAGGAAACAATGGTAATGAAAGAGGACGCTCAAGCCACTCTAAAGGTATTGGAAAAAATAAGACCGCAGGAATATCAGTTAACATATTTCAGCAACAGATACAGCTCATCAGGCTGTGCCAAGAAATCCGAATGATAGCTGCCTGGAAGAGATCCATATTTATTCCCATTCTCAAAAGGGATTCAACAGAGTGTGGTAATTATTGAACAATATTACTGATATTACACACAAGCTGAAGATTATGCAAAAACAACTGGAACAGTTGACAAAAAACTGAGAAATACAGGCTAGGTTTTGAAGAGGCCGCGGCACTAGGGATATCACTGCTAATGTAAGATGATGGATCTTGGCTGAAAGAAGAAAGTACCAGAATAATGTTGATATGTGTTCTTTTGACTCTGCATTTGAATGTTTAGATCACAAGAAATTGTGCCTAAAAATTGAGAAGAATGAGCATTTCAGAACACTTAATTGTACTCATGTGAAACCTATACTTAGACCAGAAAGTAATCATCAGAACAGAGCAAAGAAATGCTGCATATTTTAAAATCAAGAAAGGAGTGCACCAGCGGTGTGTCTTTTCTGCATACCTTTTCAGTCTATATGTGAAACAGATTTGGGAAGCGGAACTTTATGAAGAAGAATTTGACATCAGGATTTGGCTCGTCAACAGCCTACATAAGGCAGATGACAGAGCCTTGCTGAAACTGAGGAGGTCCTGAAGCATTTGCTGCAGAATGTTAAGGAATATAGTCTTCAGTATGGATTGCATCTCAACATCATGGAAGCAAAGATTCTCACCACCTGACCAGTCAGCAGCATTATGTGATAGATGGAAAAGAGATTGAGGTTGTTAACAGTTTCATCTTGCTCAGATCCACAATCAACACCCTTGGCACCAGCAATCAGGAAATCAGAAGATGAGTTGCTTTGGGTACGTCTGCTATCAAGGACTCCTCTAGAGTGTTGAATAGCAACAGTGACAGTCTGGAGATTAAGGTGCACCCAATCTACACCATGGTCTTCTCAATTGTGCATTTGAGAACTAGGCAGTGACTGAAAGAAGATGACAGAAGAAGAATTGATGCCTTTGACTTGTAGTGCTAGAGAATAGTATTGAACATACCATTGTATGACAAGAGAACAAGCACGTTTGGCCTGGAGAGAGTGAAACCAGTTTGCTCCTTGGAGGCAGATTTTGAAATGTCATCTCACATATTGTGGGCATGTTGCCAGAAGGGACCAGTCCTTGGAGAAGGAAATGATATTTGTAAGAGTGTAGGGTCAGCTTAGGAGAGGAAGAGCCTGGATAAGATGGATGGACACAGTGACTGTGGTAGTAGGAGCAGGTGTGTCAGAGACAGATAGGGCAAAGTTTATTGTTACTGTTCATAGGATTACTATGAGTCATAGTTGACTCAACAACATATAACAACAACTGTTATATCCTACTGACAAAAAGCTCTGCTGCAATTCTGAAGGCACAGGGTTCGAATCCACCAGCTGCTCCGCAGAAGGATGCACAGTCTCCTATGAAAACCTGCTGAAGGGTCAGCTATGGGTTGGTTCCTATTTGATGGCACACAACAACCACTTTTGAGGGCTAAGCCATTTTGCTTGTGATCCTCATGATAATAATTGTGTGTTTAAAGTTTCAAATAAAAATCCCTTAATTGCATATTAAGATTTTTATCCTTTATTGCAGTCATTCAGTTTTACTCTTTCTCCCAGAATTAACTTGGTGATTTTTAGTAGCTCTTTTTTTTTTTTTTAAGTTGTTGCTTGGTAAGGTGGAGGGATAGCGCAGAAGGGGAAGACCCTCTACGAGGTGAATTGATTCAGTGATTGGGGTAATCGGGATGGGTGTGCCAGAGGCCATGCGATTGGCACAGGATAGAGCAGGGTTGCAAACGACTCGATGGCACATAACAACAGCAACATGTGCCATCAAGTCAACCGTGACTCATAGTAGCTCTATGAACAGTGGCTCTGAACTCTGTCCTTTCAAGAGCTCACTGTCTGTGACACACTTGTCCACATTTCCACAGTTACTGTGTCAATACATCCTTTTCCAAGCATAATGTCTCTTTCCAAGAACTGTTCCCTCTTGATAGTATGCCCAAAATATGAGTCAGAATTTAAAAAGTGACTCGATGACACATAACAACAACACAGACCTGAACCCTGTCCTATCCTCATCATTTTGACGGACTCCAGCTGCAGTCACTGTATCAGTCCATCTTGTTGAAGGTTTTCTTCTCCTTCACTGATCTTTCGCTTATCCAGATATGGTGTTCTTTCCAAGGAATATCCTCTCCCAACATGCCCAGAGTATGAGAGACAAATATTCATGGTCTTTTGCTGCTAAAGAGCACTCTGGCTGCACTTTTTCCAAGGCGTAACTGTTCTTTTTGACAGTTCATGAGATGTTAAGTACTCTTCTGTAACACAAGAGGCAGAAGCATCAATTCTTTAAGATACATAGCAAGTGATTGAATAGACAGTGGTCCAAATCAGGCTCACTTTATTCTTCAGACTGACATCATTGCTCTTAACGATTTTGGAGAGGTTCCTGACAGCAGATTTGCCCAGTGCAGTAGGTTTCCTGATCTCCTGACTGCTAGTACAAATTGTTGATTCAAGCAAGATGAAATCCTTGACAACTTCAGTCCTTTCTCTATTAAGATGCTACCTGTTGACCCAGTTGTGAGAACTTTTAATTACATTAATCAATGATTAATATTTGTTGTTGTTATGTGCCGTCGAGTCGCCTGCGACTCATAGCGACCCTATGTACAACAGCCCTAAACTCCGCTCTGTCCTGTGCCAATTGCACTGTCTCTGACACTCCCATCCCAATTATCCCAGTCACTGAATCAATCCACCTCATAGAGGACCTTCCACTCCTGCCCCATCCCTCCACCCTCCCAAGCATGATGGCCCTCTCTAAGGACCGGTCTCTCCTCACAACATGTCCAAAGTATGTTAGACGGAGCCTCAGAATCCTTGCCTCCAAGGAGCCACCCGGTTTAACTCTTTCCAGGACAAATCTGTTTGTTTTCCTAGCAGTCCATGGTATTCTCAATACTCTTCTCCAGCACCACAGCTCAAAGGCATCAATTCTCCTTCTATCCTCCTTGGTCATTGTCCAACTCTCTGATGCATAACAAGTGATAGCAAAGACCATGGCCTGTACCAGACACACCTTAGTCTCCAGAGAGACACCATTGCTCTTCAGTACTTTGGAGAGGTCCCTAACAGCAGACTTTCCCATGGCAATGCGCCTTTTAATTTCCTGGCTGCTGGTGCCAAGACTGTTGACTATGGAGCCAAGCAAATTAAAGCTGTGTACAATCTCAATCTCTTCACCATCCATCCTGATGCTGCCAGTTGGTCCAGTGGTGAGAATCTTTGTCTTCTTAACATTGAGCCTCAATCCAAAATGTGTATAAATTTTTGTATGAAAACTAATATGATTTGTAAACTTTCTCTCAAAAAAATTAGTACATTGTTGTTGTTGTTAATGTGCCATCGAGTCACCTGCAACTTAGAGTGACAGTAGCGCTGAAGCTTGCCCTGTCCTGAGCCAGTCTCACTGATACCAGTACACCAAACCACATTGCCCCAGTTACTGTATCAATCCATCTCATCTGGGGTCTTTCTCTCCTGTGCCATCTCTCCACTCTTCCAAGAGTGATGTCCTTCTCCAAAGGCCAGTCCCTCCTGGCCACATACCCAAAGTATGTGAGACAGAGCTTCAAAATCCAAGCCTCCATGGAGAAACTAGGTTTCATCGTTCTAGACAGACCTATTTGTTTTCTTGGCAGTCCATGGTAAATTCAAGACTCTTCTCCAGCACCACAACTCAAAGGCATTGATTCTTCTGTCATCCTTAGTCATTGTTCAGTATCAAGTAATTGCAAGGGTGTGGCCTAGATTAAATGCACTTTAGTCTCTAGACTGACATCATTGTATTTCAGTATTCTGGAGAGGTCCCTGACAGCAGATTTTCCCTTGCACAGCTATAATTGTTAACAACCCCAGTCCCTTCTCCATCCATCATCATGCTGCCAGTTGGCCCGATGGTGTGAATCTTTGTTTTCTTGATGTTAAGCTTCAATCCATATTGAAGACTATAGTCTTTGACCTTTTGCAGGAAGTACTTCAGGTCCTCCTCAGTTTCAGCAAGCAAGTTTGTGTCATCTGCATAGCATAGATTATTGATGAGTCTTCCTCCAATCCTGGTGTCACATTCTTCCTCATAAAGTCGGCTTCCCAAATGATCTTTTCTGCATATAGATTGAAAAGGTATGGAGACGAGATGTGTCCCTGACACACACCTTTCCTGATTTTGAACCATGCATTGTTTTCTTGCTCTGTACTGAGGACAAATTCTTGGTCCAAGTATAGGCTTTGCATAAGCACAATCAAGTGTTCTGGGATTCCCATTTTACTCAAAGTTATCCACAATTTGTTGTGATCCACACAGTCAAATGCCTTTGCATAGTTAATAAAACACAGACATTCCTCTGGTACTCTGCATTCTGCCACGATCCGTCTGACATTGGACGTAATGTCTCTAATACCACAACCTCTTCTAAACCCAACTTGAATTTCTCTGTCACTGTTCTGTTTTCAGTGTTTCTCTGGGTAATCTCCTGAAGGATTTTGCAGTATGTGATATAAATGATGTTGTTATGCGCCTGAGTTGCCTACGACTCATAGCAACCATATGTACAACAGCCTTAAACCCTGTTCTCTCCTGTGCCAATCTTACTGTCTCTGACACACATAACCCAGTTACCCCAGTCACTGAAGTAATCCATTTCATCAAAAGTCTTCCTCTCATGCACTGTCCTTCCATTCTCCCAAGCATGCCGTCCCTCTCCCAAGGACTGTTCCCTTCTTGCAACATGTCCAGAGTATGTCAGAAGAAGTTTCAGAATCCTTGCCTCCAAGGAGCAGCCTGGTTGAACCCTCTCCAGGACAGACCTGCTGTGCTCTTAGAAATTCATGGTATATTCAATACCATGTTGTTGGATTATTTCCACACTCTGTCAAGTCACCTTTTTTTGGAATGGGAATAAATAAAGATCTCTTCCAGTCAGTCGGCAAAGTAGTTGTCCTCCAGATTTCTTGGCATAACCTGGTGAGCACATCCTGGGCTGTGTCTGTTGAAATATGATATATGAAATACTGGTATTCCATTAATTCCTGGAGATTTGTTTTTTTTGCCCAGTCCTTCAGAGCAGCTTGAACTTCCTCCTTCATCACCATTGCTTCTTGATCATGTTGTTTTCTTGAAATTCTCTGTATCAAGCAAATCTTTTTGATATACTCTGTATACTCCTTCAATCTTCTTTTAATTCTTCCTGAATCATTCAATATTCTGTCCATAGCATCCTCAAGGCTTAAATTTGTTCTTTAGTTACTTCAGCTTAAGATATTCCAAACAAGTATAGTCCTTTTGATTTTCCAACTCCAGCTCCTTGCACATTTCATTATAATACTTTTCCTTGTCTTCCCAAGCTGCCTTTTGAAATCTTTTATTCAGCTCCTTAACTTCTTGATTTCTTCTTTTTGGGCTTCTTAGCACTCTAGTGTAATATTCAGAGTCTCTTCTGACATCCATTTTGGTCTTCTTCCTTCTGTATATTTAATGACCTTTTTTACATTCTTCATGGATGATATTCTTGATATTTCCTCACAGCTCATCTGGTCTTCATTAATTAGTATTCAGGGCCTCAAATCTGTTTCTGAGTTGGTTTTTAAATTCAGGGAAGATAGACTCAAGATTATATTTTGATTCCTGTGGACGTGATTCAACTTTCTTTAGCTTTAAATCGAACTTTCATGTGAGTAGCTGATGGTCTGTTCCACAGACAACTCCTGGCCTAGTTTTCAGTGCTGATAATGAACTCCCATCATTTCTTCCACAGATGTAATCATTCTGATTCCTGGTGAAACCCTGATTCTGGATGAAATCCATGTGTATAGCCAGTGTTTATGTTACTTATAAAAAGTATTTGCAATGAATAAATCATTGATTGTATGGAATTCTGCATTCTATCTCCAGCCCTCATTTCTGTCACCATGTCCATATTTTTCAACTACTAATCCTTCTTCGTGGTTCCTAACTTGTCACATCCCAGTGTCCCATTATTATTAATGCATCTTGATTACATTTTAAAATTATGCGTAGGATCTCACCCTCAATAAGGAGAGTGTTAAGTAGGCATTATTTCTTTGTTACTGGTTTGGTCCAACTTTCCTGAGTTTTTTTGGCAAATCACTTTTAAACTAGTGCACATTTGGAATGCTTGATTTTATTTTTAGTCCAGGTTCCAAGAGTTGTTTTGGGTTTTTGTGTGGTGTGTGGTTTTTTGTTTGTTTTTTTTTTTTAAAGTGTAATTTACATTCTGTTTTTAGACGAGTATTCAGTCTTTAAGGAATCAAATCCTTACTTGGGCTTTTGTGGAGATTGGAGGTATTCTGGGCTTCCTGAAAATGGCTCCTCACTATCTTGCTGTGAATGGCACAACTCACACAATAGTCCAGTTTCACAGAGCTTTGGAAGCACATATGCATTAAAGAAACTTGTTTGGAAATGTCCCTGACAGCAGCTGCCTCTACTGTATATTTCAATTACAAACTTCTTAATTGCCTTGTCTTTGGGTACTCGGCAGGCATAGTTTGTGCAGTGAATAGGCTGCAAGTGGCTGCAGCCCTTTTTGGCATGATCTGTTGTTTCTCCTTTTCTTTGTCATCCTGAAAGTGAGTCCCCAAGAGGATTTGACTTGATGTGCAGTGTTATCTTAAAAGTTGGCTTTTCTAGCCATTACTTTGGGCACTTCTGGTCTCCAGCTACCTTCACTGAAGACACATGGTTTTGCAAATTATCAACAGCTGTGGGACTAGGATAAGCAAGAGTGTTTCCCACTGAGCAACAAGACTTCAGGGAGACTGGAGCAAGACCCTAGTGATGGTGGTGGAGAGACTGTGGCAAAGTGTAACCAGAGGAGCCCTGAGATAAAGGCCCCAGTTAAAGGTTTTACTGTTCTTACCAGAGGATTGAAGAAGCTGACTTTAAAACTGCTCTGAGGCAAACTTTGCTGGATGATTTGTATTTGTGTTCTTGAACTGATTTGTGACTAATTGAGGAATTGTGTTTTATTGTTAATCTTATTTGAGATTGTTGGACTAAACCTGAATTTACATTGGGTGATATTCTTTGCCTCCTCTCCTCTCCAGTTTATTTCCCTAATAAACCCCACTCTCACTACCACAGTCTGTTTGTCAGCAATGAATAAATGAACCTCTTGGCTGCTCGGGTGACTCTAGAGGCACATTGGGTCTGCTCTGTTGGCTCTTTATCTTTCTGCTCTGGGGCTGTGCTATACTTACTACTTCTGGCTATTTCAGAGGGATACTCATGGCCCTGTGCCCCCATGCCCCATTTTCTACTTGCTAGACAGCATGAGAATAATCATAAGGTAGCTCAGCATGAAAAAGTCTTTCGACATTATTTACAGTTTTGGTTAAGGAATGGGAAAAACAGACTGGATGAGTGAGCCCATATTTGGTGGAAATTGACGATCTGTCATTGCTTCAGAGTACACTGATGTTCTGTTTTCCATTTTCTTGTTTGTTGGGTTTAACATTAATGTCATTCAGTAGCAACTTATTTTTTTTTTTTTTCATTTTGGTGAATGTAAATGCTTTATTTTTATTTTCTTCTGATCTGTTCGGGAAAATAATAGTGGTCTGATTTCTTTATTGATTTTTTTAATTATTATTAAGTTTTATTAGTTTTAATGAACATTTACAGAGATTTTGGGTTTTCATTCATTCATTGTT
>NW_006400193.1:497943-510903 GCF_000299155.1 Elephantulus edwardii | reverse complement strand
CCTTTTCAATTTCTTCTTTTGTAATGGGTCTGTTCAGATGTTTAGTTTTGGTTTGTGTCAGTTTAGGTAGGTTGTGTTTTTCTAAGTATTTGTCCATTTCCTCTAGATTTTCATATTTGTTTGAGTCTAGTTTTTCCATAGTATTCTAATGTTAGATTTTTTATTTTAGTTGGGTCTGTTGTGATGTTACCTGATTGATCTCTTATTTGGATTATTTGTGTCTTCTCCCTCTTTTCTTTTGTGAGTTTTGCTATTGGTTTATTTACAGTAGGAAAAAAGCCACTAACGTTCAAAGGGCCAACAGTAAAATTATTAAGTCAGCTATGGGAAAGCCACTTGATGAGGCACAACTTTTAGTTAAATATAACACTTACATAATTTTATATATGTAATTTTCCATGTTGTATCTGAAATTATTAGTTGTATTAAAATGTAACACAATAAAAGTTATTCAACCATAAAAAAGATATGGTATACTACAACGTAAATAAACTTTGAAAACTTCAGAAGCCAACCATGAAAGAGCAGATATTCTGTTATATGAAATATTCAGAATAACTAGTTCATAGAGTCAGAAAGTGGCTTGCCAGGAGCTGGTGGAAGGAAGGAATGCTCAATAATTGGGAATAGATGTATCTACTTGAGATGATGTAAGTGCTTTAAAATTTTGGAGACAGATGCACAACTCTGAATTTATTAAAAGACATTGAATTTTACATTTTAAATGGATAACTTATATGGCCTATGAATAAAGCTCTCAATAAAGCTATTCAAAAAAACAAAACATGGAGATTGAAAGAAAATACACATAGAAGTTAGCGGTTGTTGAGTAGGAATAAGGATTTTTCTTTGTATACTATTTTGCGTTTTCCAAATTTTCTAACTACATTGCTTTACCGTGGGTTTTTATAAAGGTTGTGATTGTGTGGGATGAGGTTGCCTGTCTTTCTCCCTCAGAGCCACTGGTAGATTTTAACTGCTATTAAACTTCTTTAATAGAACCTTTTATACCATCCTACAAATAGCTGTTTTTCAGATTGTGCTGTAACACTTTTTAGCACCTTTTTGTTTGATTAGTTCAGACCTTTAGTATTATTTGCCTGGACATCTGCTATAATTAAGAGAGGCCTGGTGATGCGGTGGTTAAGCATTTTGATACTACTGTAAAAGTCTGAACCTGTGACCAGTTGCTGCTGTAGAAGATAGGCATCCTTAGAAACCCTTTGTTGAAGTTCTCCACTGCCCTATAGGGTTATAAATTGAAATAGATTTTATGGCAGTGTGTTTGGCTGAGTTTTTTACTACTTTTAAGAGCTTAACAATGTGTCTCCCGTATTGAAGTTCATTTTCTGTTGTCACATTTTACTTCCTTTAAAGCCAGATTCTTAAAACTGAAATTATTTTAACAGTTAATAATAACAACACTTAAATAATATAGAAAGTAAATTTCAGATCAGTTCTCCCCCTTCTCAAGGCTACCAAGTCTTTCAGAGGGAAATAAGGTAAGAGGTTCTTTTATATGTTATTTTATGCAACAATATTCATGTATGAATATTGACTACCAGACTGCAAGTGTGTAGATTTATTTCTATGCCTTGCTAGCTTGACTCTCTCAGATTGTGTTTAATGGAATCTGACAGTTATTTTTTTTCTGCTTCTTATGCCTGTTATGGAGTAAGTATAACAAATTTCTGTCTTCAAGAACTTGATCTAATTTAGGACTGAGATTCGGAATTCCCTTTTTTTTATTTGTTGCTTTTTTAAGATCCATCGCAGACACAGGCTTCTGAAAAATCATTACCTGATCTTTGTCTCTTGCAGCTCATTACTGTTTTGTTTTTGAGCCTTTCCTTAAAACACATTGGCATTGTTTTTCTTAGTTTATTTATCATATACTCCTTTGTGAATTTATGATCTTACTAGTTTATAAATGGCAAATGTAAATTCTTGACCAGATACAAGCTCTTAATGGTGGTGGTTGTTATATGCCGTCGAGTCACTTGCAATTCATAGCGACCCTAAGTACAACAGCCCTAAACCCTGCTCTATTTCTTGCCAATCTTATTGTCTCATACACACCTATCCCCATTACTCAAGTGATGGAATCAATCCATCTCATTGAGGGTCTTCCTTTCCTGCGCTGTCTCTCCACCCTCCCAAACATGACGACCCTCTCCAAGGACTGGTCCCTCCTTGCAGCATGTCCGAAGTATGTCAGACAAAGCTTCAGAATCCTTGCCTCCAAGGAGCAGCCTAGCTTCACCCTCTCCAGGACAGACTTGTTTGTTCTCCTAGCAGTCCATGCTATTCAGTACTCTTCTCCAGCACCAAAGTTCAAAGGCATCAACTCTCCTACTTATCATCCCTAGTCATTGTCCCGCTCTCTGAAGCATAGCAAGTAATGGCAAAAACCATGGCCTGTATCAGGCGCATCTTAGTCTCCAGACTGACATCATTGTTCCTCAGTACCTTGGAGAGGTCTCTGACAGAAGATTTTCCCAGTGCAATTTGTCTTTAAATTTTTTGGCTGCTGGAACCAAGAGTGTTGATTGTAGGGCCAAGCAAACTGAAGCTGTCAACAATCTCAATCTCTTCCCCATCTATCATGATGCTGCCAGTCAGCTCAGTGGTGAGAATCTTTGTTTTCTTGTGTTGAGCTTCAATCCATATTGAAGGCTGCAATCCTTGACCTTCTGCAAGCAAGCGCTTCAGGTCCTCAGGTTCAGCAAGAAGGGTTGTGTCATCTACATAACACAGATTGTTGACAAGTCTTCCTCCAATCCTGATGCCATTCTCCTCATAGAGCCCAGCCTCCTGGATAATCTTTTCTGCATATAGATTGAAAAGATATGTAGATAGGAAACATTCTTGATGCACACCCTTCCCAGTTTTGAACCATGCAGTATTTCCTTGCTTTGTTCTGACGACTGCCTCCTGGTCCAAGTATAAGTTTTGCATAAGCACAATCAAGTGTTTGGGATCCCCATTCTTCTCAAAGTCAGCCACAGTTTGTTGTGATCCACACAGTCAAATGCCTTTGCATAATAAACCAACCACAGAAACACATTCCTCTGGTACTCTCTGCTTTCAGCGAAGATCCATCTGATCTTAGCTATAATATCCCTAGTGCCACAGCTTCTTCTAAATACAGCCTGCATTTCAGGAAGTTCTCTGTTGATGTTCTCTTCCAGTCGTTTTTTTAATGATCTTCAGAAAATCTTGCTTGCATGTGGTATCAGTGATATTGTTCGATAATTTCCACACTCTGTTGGATCACTTTTCTTTGAAAGGGGAACAAATATAGATCTCTTCCAGTAGGCCAGGTGGTTGTCCTCCAGATTTCTTGGCATACCTTGGTGAGCACATCCAAGGCAGCATCTGTTTGTTAATCACTATACCATCAATTCCTGGAGCCTTGGTTTTTGCTAATTCCTTCAGAGCAGCTTGAACTTCCTCCATCACCACAGGCTTATACTTTGTTTCATGAAATTCTTCTGTGTCCACCAATTCCTTTTGGTACAGTGACTTTGTATACTCCTTCAATCTTCTTTTCATGCTTCTTGTATCATTTACTATTCTGCCCAAAGCCTCCTTAAGTATTGTAAAATGAGGCATCTTTTATTTCTGTTGCCAGTGCTTAAAACCTTGTTTTGCTTATTCTTGTTATGTGCCTTTGAGTCACCTGCGACTCACAGCAACCCTGTGTACAACAGCCCTAAACCCTGCTTTATCCTGTGCCAACCTTACTGTCTCTCATACACCTATCCCAGTAACCCCAGTCACTGAATCAATCCATCTCATCAAGAGTCTTCCACTCTTGTGCTGTCCCTCTACTTTCCCAACCATGACATCTCTAAGAGCTGGTCCCTCCTTGCAGCTTGTCCAAAATATGTCAAACAAGGCTTCAGAATCCTTGCTTCTAAGGAGTAGCCTGGTCTCACCCTCTATAGGACCAACTTGTTTGTTCTCCTAGCTGTCTGTCATATATTCCATACTCTTCTCCAGTACTACAGCTCAAAGGCATCTCTTCTCCTTCTATCATCCTTAGTCATTGTCCAGCTTTCTAATGCATAGCAAGTAATTGTAAAGATTATGGCCTGGATCAGGCACACCTTAGTCTCCAGACTGACTGACATTGTTGCTCTTCAGTACCTTGGAGAGGTCTGTGACAGCAGGCTTTCCCAATGCAGTAAGTCTTTTGATTTCCTAGCTGCTAGTACCAAGAGTGTTGACTGTAGAGCCAAGCAAACTAGAGCTGTTAACAATCTCAATGTCAATCATGATGCTGCCATTTGGCCCAGTGATCAGAATCTTTGTTTTCTTGATGTTGAACTTCAATCCATATTGAAGGCTGCGGTCCTTGACGATTTGCAGCAAGTGCTTCAGGTCCTTCTCACTTTCAGCAAGCAGGGTTGTGTCATCTGCGTAACACAGATTGTTGACAAGTCTTCCTCCAATTCTGATGCTATATTTCTCCTCAGAGAGCCCAGCCTCCCAGATAATTTGTTCTTCATATAGATTGAAAAGGTATGGAGATAGGACATGTCCCTGGTGTACACCCTTCCCAGTTTTGAATCAAGCAGTGTTTCCTTGTTCTGTCTGACAACCTTGTGGTCTTAGTATAAATTTGCATGTTGTAGTTGTTGTTGTTATGTGCCGTCGAGTTGCTTGAGACTCATAGCGACCCTGTGTACAACAGCTCTAAACTCTGTTCTGTCCTGTGCCAGTCTCCTTGTCTCTGACACACTCATTCCGATTGCCCCAGTCACCGAATCAATCCACCTCCCAGAGGGCCTTCCCCTCCAGCGCCTGCCCTCCACCCTCCCAAGTATGATGCCCTTCTCCAAGGAACAGTCCCTCCTTACATGACCAAAGTATGTCAGACGAAGTCTCAGAATCCTTGCCACCAAGGATCAGCCCGGTTTAACCCTCTCAAGGATGAATCTGTTTGTTTTCTTAGCAGTCCATGGTACCCTCAGCACTCTTCTCCAACACCAAAGCTCAAAAGCATCAATTCTCCTTCTATCCTCCCTGATCATTGTCCAGCTCTCTGACGCATAAAAAGTGATTGCAAAGACCATGGCCTGTATCAGCGCACCTTAGTCTCCAGAGACAAACTGTTGCTCTTCAGTACTTTAGAGAGGTCCCTAAGAGCAGTCTTTCCCATCGCAATAAGTCTTTTAATTTCCTGGCTGCTGGTGCCAAGAGTGTTGATTGTGGAGCCGAGCAGACTAAAGCTGTGAGCAATCTCAATGACTAAAGCTGTGAACAATCTCAATCACTTCACCATCTATCCTGATGCTGCCAGTTGGTCCACTGATGAGAATCTTTGTCTTTTTGACATTGAGCCTCAATCCATATTGAAGGCTGCAGTCCCTGACCCTCAGCAGCAAGCACTTCAGGTCCTCCTCAGTTTCAGCAAGCAGGGTTGTGTCATCTGCATCACGCAGATTGTTCATAGATCTTCCACCAATTCTGATGCCGCATTTCTCCTCATAGAGCCCAGCCTCCCGGATGATCTGTTCTGCATACAGGTTGAAAAGGTATGGAGACAGGACACATCCCTGGCGTACGCCCTTACTAATTTTGAACAATGAATGTGGTGTTTCCTTGCTCTGTTCTGATGACTGCTTCTTGGTTCAAGTATAAGTTTCGCATTAGCATGATCAAGTCTTCTGGGATTCCCAGTTTGTTATGGTCCACACAGTCAAACACCTTTGCATAATCAATGAAGCACAGATAGACATTCCTCTGGTACTCCCTGCTTTCAGCCAAGATCCATCTAACATTAGCTACAATATCCCTAGTACCACAACCCTTTCTAAACCCAGTCTGGACTTCTGGCAGTTCTCTGCTAATGTGCTGTTCCAGTCATTTTTGGGTAATCGTCAGCAGAATCTTGCTTGCATGTGAAATCAGTGATATTGTTCTATAGTTTCCACATTCTGTTGGGTCACCTTTCTTTGGAATGGGAACAAATATAGATCTCTTCCAGTCAGTTGTCCAAGTGGTTGTTCTCCAGATTTCTTGACAGAACTTGGTGAGCACATCCAGGGCATCATCTCTTAGCTGAAATATGTCAGTTGGCATTCCATCTATTCCTGGGGCCTTATTTTTTGCTATTTCCTTCAAAACAGCTTGAACTTCCTTCATCACCATAGGCTCTTGCTCATTTGTTGTTTCATTAAATTCTTCTGTGTCTGCCAATTCCTTTCCATACAATGACTCAGTATATTCTTTCCATCTTCTTTTGATACTTCCTGGATTTTTTAATGCTCTGCCTAAAACATCCTTGATTATAGCAGCTCACGGTTTGAATTTGTTCTTCAGTTCCTTGAGCTTAAGAAGTGCTGAGCGAGTTCGACCCCTTTTGGTTTTCTGACTCTAGCTCCTTGCACATTTCATTGTAGTATTTTACTTTGTCATCCCGTGCCGCCTTTTGAAATCTTCTGTTCAGGTCTTTAGTATCTTGAGTTCTTCCTTGTGCTTTGGCTTCTCTGAACTCCAGTGCAGTCTTCAGAGTTTCTTCTGACATCCATTTTGGTCTTTTCTTCCTCTTCTGTCTTTGTAGTGAACGTTTGCACTCTTCTTGGATGATACCTTTGATATCCTCCCACAACTCATCTGGTCTTTGCTCATTCGTGTTCAAGGACTCAAACCTGTTCTTGAGATGGTTCTGAAGTTTGGGTGGGATAGACTCAAAGTTATATTTTGGTTCCCTTGGATTCGGTTTAATTTTCCTCAGCTTCAGCTTGAACTTGCACATGAGAAGTTGGTGGTCTGTTCCACAATCGGCTTCGGGCCTAGTTTTCACAGCTGATATTGAGCTTCTCCAGTGGTTCTTTCCGCAGATATAATCAATCTGTTTCCTATGCATACAGTCAGGTGAGATCCATGTGTATAACCTGCGTTTATGTCTCTTCAAAAAATGTGTTTGTAGGGGAGCTCTGGTGGCCTAGTGGCAAGGAGCTGCAACTACAATCCCAGAGGCGAACGGTTCGAATCCACCAGATGCTCTGCCGGGGAAGGAGGGACAATCTCCTCCTGTACCAGTCAGATCTGATTTGACGGTACACTCACACAAAATTAATAAAAAATAAAAATTGGAAAAAAAAATGTGTTTGTGATGAATAAGTCATTGATTGTGCAAAATTCAGCCATTCTATCACCAGCTCCATTTCTGTCTCTGAGTCCATGTTTTCCGACTACTGACTCTTCTTCTCTGTTCCCAACTTTTGCATTCCAGTCACCCATTATTATCAGTGCATCTTGATTGCATGTTTGCTCAATCTCCAACTGTAAATGTTGGTAGAAATCTTCTCTTTCCTCTTCTTTGGCTCTGGTTGTTGGTACGTATATCTGAATGATAGTGGTATTCACTGGATTTGCTTGTATGCATATGGATATTATCCTGTCACTCACAATATTGTACTTCAAGATGTATCTAGAAATGGCTTTTATAACTCTGAAAGCAACCCCATTTTTCCTCACCTTTTCATCTCTGGAGTAGTATATCATATGATCATCTGATTCAAAATGCCCCGTGCCGATCCTTCTCATCTCACCAATGCCTAGTATGTTAATATTTATGCGTTCCATTTCCTCCTTAACATATCTAATTTTCCTACATTCATGGTTCTCACATTCCATGTTCCAGTCACTAGGGTCTGCTTATAACTGTTCCTCTTCCTTTGTATTTCCATACTCAGTTGCCCTTCCTGTCATTCTACGTCTGTTCTATTGTCCATAGGGTTTTCAGAGGCCTGCTATTTTGGAAATGTTCTAAGATTCCCATTCTTCTCACAGTTAGCCACAGTTGTGATCCACACCAGTCAGATACCTTTGTACTAACTGTTGGTTTATTTTCTTCCCTGCTGCCCTTTGTTTTGTTGTTGTTGTTTTGTACCACAGAGTTGGAACTGACCCATAGCTGACCCTCCAGTGGGTTTTCAGAAACAATAATCATACAGGAGGAAACTGCCCATCATTCTCCCGCAGAGCAGGTGGTGACCTTGAACCACGTGCTTTCAGGATTGCAGTGAACTTCTTGCCACGAGTCCACTAGAGTTCCCTTTATTGCATACATATTCACTCTTCCTCTTTCAGTCACACTAACACAGAGTCTGCTTACTGAACACTACTTAAAACTATGTAACTCTGGTGGTCTGGTAGGTAGAGTTGCACTGATAACCCAAAGGGAGGTTGTTGTAATCTCTTCCCATGAGATTTACTGCCTCTAAAAACCTTCCGTATAGATTGCATCTCAATATCAAGAAAACGAAGATTCTTACTGGTGGACCAATAGGCAGCGTCATGATGGATGGAGAGCTGATTGAAACTGTCAGCAGCTTTATTTTGCTTGAATCCACAATTAACACCTTTGGTACCAGCCATCAGGAAATAAGGAGACACATTGCACTGGAAAAATCTGCAGTTTGGGATCTCTCCAAATTATTGAGAAGGAATGATGTCAGTTTGAGGACTACGATTTGTCGGATTCAAGCCATAGTCTTTCTGATATTTGCTGTGCGTCTAAGAGCTGGACAGTGAATAAGGATAACAGGAAAATAATTGATGCCTTTGAGTTGTGGTGTTGGATAAGAGCTCTGAACGTCCCATGGATGGCCAAAATATCAAACAGGTATGTCTTGGAGAGGGTGCAGCCAGAGTGCTGTTTGGAGGCAAGAATGATGAGGCTTTGCCTCACATACATTGGGCATGTTGCTAGGAGGTGCTATTCCTTGGAGAAGGACATGATACTAGGAATGGTAGAGGATCAGCAAATGAGAGGAAGACCCTCAATCAGGTGCATTGACACGGTGACTACTGAAACGGGCTCTTGTGTGTCAGAAGAGTGTGGATGGTGCAGGATAGAACAGGGTTCACATCTTTTATTCATAGGGTCTCTATGAGTTGTGCTGTGAGTCTGATGAGGTGAGTTGTTTTGAATGAATTACCCTGTGTGACCTTCCTTCTCTGTTGTGACTTACCAGTACAGTGTCTTGGTTGTCTCATTTCTGGATCTTGGAAATAATTTACCTGCTTTACCAGCTTGCTAACTCACTGGTTTAAAGAGAAACTTAAACGTTGGTTTTATTTGGTTCTGATAGACTTTTTCCTCCTTATAAATATTTTTGTATACAATGTTCTTCAAAAAGATAAATTATTGTTATGTGCCGTGGAGTGGCTTGTGACTCATAGTGACCCCATGTACAATGCTGTGAACCCTGCTTTCCTGAGCCAAGCTTATCTCTGACACACTCCCGTTACCCCAGTCACTGAGTCCATCTCATCCAGGGTCTTCCTTTCCTGCGATATCACTCCACCCTCCCAAGCATGATGTCCCTCTCTTAGAACTGACTATTCCTTGCAGCATACCCAAAGTATGTCAGATAAACCTTCAGAATCCTTGCCTCTAAGGAGTAGCCTGTTTTCACCCTCTCCAGGACAAACCAGTTTGTTCTCCTAATAGTATGTGATATGAGTATTCAGTACTCTTCTTCAGCACCACAGTCCAAAGGCATCAATTCTCCTGTCATCCCTAGTCATAATCCACCTTTCTGATGCATAGCACATAATTGTGAAGAGCACCTTAGTTTGCATACTGACATCGTTGCTCTTCAGTACTCTGGAGAGGTCCCTGACAGCCGATTTTGCCAATGCAATTTGTTTTTCATTTCCTGGCTGCTGGTACCAAGAGTGTTGATTGTGGAGCCAAGCAAACTATATGTGTCAACAGTCTCAGTCTCACCATTTTTATGATCAGTCCAATGGTAAGAAACTTTGTTTTCTTGATATTGAGCTTTTGTCTATATTAAAGGCTGCAGTCCTTGACCTGCTTCTGCTGCAAGTGCTTCAGATCCACCTCAGTTTCAGCAAGAAAGATTGTGTCATCTGCATAATGCAGATAGTTGATGGGTCTTCCTCATCCTCCTGATTCTATATTCCTCATAGAGCCCGGCCTCCTGGATGATCTTTTCTGCATGTAGATTGAAAAGGTATGAAGGAAGATAGGACACATCCCGGGCGTATACCCTTCTCTGTTCTAATGACTGCCTCCTGGTCCAAGTATAGGTTTCGCATAAGCATCTGGTATTCTGGGATTTCTGTTCTCAGATTCAGCCACAGTTTGTTGTGATCCACACCGTCAAATGCCTTTGCATAGTGAGTGAAACACAGGCATTCCTCTGGTATTTGCTTTCAGCCAAGATCCATCTAACATTAGCTATAATATCTGTAGTGCCACAGCCTCTTCTAAACCCAGCCTGCACATCTGGAAGTTCTCTGTTGTGCTGTATTAATTGTTTTGGGATAATTTTCAGCAGGATCTTGCTTGCGTGTGATGATACTGTTCTTTATTATCCGCATTCTGTCAGGCCACCTATTTTTTGAATGGGAAACAAATAGGGATCTCTTCTAGTCAGTTGGCCAGGTGGTTTTCCTCCAAATTTCTTGGCACAACTTACTGAGTACGTCCAGAGCAGCATTTGTTTGTTGAAATATGTCAGTTGGTATGCCATTACTTCCTGGGTCCTTGTATTTTGCCATTTCCTTCAGAGCAGCTTGAACTTTTTTCTTCATCACAGGCTCTTGCTCATACATTGTTTTCATGAAATTCTTCTGTGTCATCCAATTCTTTTTGGAATAGTGACTCTATATTCCCTCCATCTTCTTTTGATGCTTCCTGGATCATTTGATATTTTGCCTGAAGAATCCTTAAGTAGTGCAACTAAAGCCTTGAATTATTCTTCAGCTTAAGAAATGCTGAGTCAGTTCAGCCCTTTTGAATTTTAGGCTCTAGCTCTTTGCACACTTCACTGTAATACTTTGCTTTGTTGTCTCGTGCTGTCCTTTGAAATCTTCTGTTCAGCTCCTTAATTTCTTTTTTTTTTTTTTTTTTTGCTTTGGCTTATCAGCTCTGTAGTGAATATTTATAATTGTGTCTGACATTCATCTTGGTCTTTTCTTCCTCCACTGCTTTGTAATGACCTTTTGTATTCTTTGTGGATGATGTTCTTGACATCTTCCCACAGCTTATGTGATCTTCCCTCATTAGTGTTTAAGGCCTCAGATCTGTTCCTTAGATAGTTTTGAAATTGAGGTGTGATAGACTCAAGGTCAAATTTTGGTTCCTGTGGATTTGATTTAACCTTCTTTAGCTTCAGCTTGAACTTGCATATGAGTAGTTGGTCCTCTGTTCCACAGTCAGCACCTGGCCTAGTTTTCACAGCGAATCTTGAGCTTATCCAGCAATTCTTTCCACAGATGTAAATAATCTGATTCCTATGCATACCATCAGGTGAAATCCATGTGTGTATATAGTCTGCATTAAATTTTTTTATAACAGTATTTGCAATTAATAAATTACTGATAATACATAATTCTGTCATTCTATCCACAGTCTCATTTCTGTCACCAAGTCCATGTTTGGTTTTTTTTTTAATTTTTTTTATTTTCTCTGTGTGTGTACCGTCAAATTGGATCTGCCTGGTACAGGAGGAGCTGGCCCCTCCTTCTCTGGCAGAGCATCTGGTGAATTCGAACCACATATCCCTGGGATTGCAGTGCAGCTTCTTGCCACTAGGCCACCAGAGCTCCCCAAAGTCCATGTTTTTTGACTACTGATCTTTCTTCTGTGTTCCCAACTTTTGCATTCCAGTCACCCATTATTATTATTAGCATATTGATTGCATGTTCGATCGATCTCTGCCTGCAAAAGTTGGTAGAAATCTTCTATTTGCTCCTTTTTGGCTCTAGTAGTTCCTGCATATATTTGAATGATAGCGGTATTCACTAGACTTCCTTGTATGCATATGGACATTATCCTGTCACTCACAACATGGTATTTCAGAATGGATCTAGAAATGACTTTTTAAACTATAATAGCAATGACATTTTTCCTTACCTTTTCATTTCTTCAGCATAGTAGATCATGTCTGAATCAAAATGTCCCATGCCAAGCCATCTCATTTTGCCAATGCCTAGTATGTCAATATTTATGCATTCCATTTCTTTCTTAACAATGTCCAATTTTCCTACATTCGTGCTTCTCAGCATTCCACGTTCCAGTGACTAGTGTCTGCTTAGAACTGTTGCTCCACCTTTGTATTTCCATACTTGAGGGCTCAGATAGATTAGTTGCACAGTAAATGACTCTTTTTTTTTTAAAAGAGAACTTTTAAAATAAGTTGATATATCTAGTTGTTATTTTCTTTATACTTTCATATATTCTTAATCTAAAATGTGGCCTGTCTACTAGGAAAGATGATTTTAGCTAGTCCTGTTTATAAGAGCTATTGAGTTATGAAAAAGTAAGGTACTAAAATGTGCATATTCAGATTTCAATAATTAAAAGTATATATCTATACCTAGAAAAGGCTAAGCGAGTTCTTTTGGCCTAGTAGGTAGGGATTTATACTGCAACCCAAAGGTGAGCGCTTCAAATCTACCAACAGCTTCACTCCAGAAAAATAGCCAGTGTCTTCCCATGGATTTACAGCCCCTGAAAATCTGCTGAATGTTGAGTATGAATCAATCTGACTTAATGACAGTAAATTAGAAGATTGGCTGTATATACCCACAAATGTTGGCAAGTGTTGATATGTGTTAACCTTTACAAGTTTTTTAGGCAGAAGCTGTTTTTCTGTGTTTTCTAATCAATGAACATGCATTTATTCTGTTGTTGTTGTTGTTGTTATGTCCTAACGAGTCGTTTTCGACTCATAGCGACCCTATGTACAAGAGCCCTAAACTCGGTTATATCCTGTGCGAACCTCGCTGTCTCAAACACATTCATTCCCACCACTCCACTCACAGAATCGATCCATCTCATCGAGGATCTTCCTCTCCTCCGCCATCCCTCCACTCTCCCAAACATGATGTCCCTTCTCCAAGGACCAGTCCCTCCTTGCAACATGCCCAAAGTATGTCAGACGAAGCTTCAGAATCCTTGACTCCAGG
>NW_006400193.1:484211-496873 GCF_000299155.1 Elephantulus edwardii | reverse complement strand
ATCTCTTCCAGTCAGTTGGCCAGCTGGCTGTCCTCCAGATTTCCTGGCACAACTTAGCACATCCAGGGCAGCGTCTGTTTGTTGAAATAAATCAATTGGTATGTAGTCAACTCCTGGAACCTTGTTTTTTTGCCAGTTCCTTCATAGCAACTTGAACTTCCTCCTTCATCACCATAGGCTCTTGCTCATATGCTTATGAAATTCCTCCGTGTTAGCCAATTCCTTCTGAAACAGTGACTCTGTGTACTCCTTCCATTTATTCTGTAGTCAGTGTATTACAAAGAAAAAAAAGATAGAAAAATATAAATTACTGCCAGAAAATCCCCCAAACCCTGTATATGTGACATCTGCATAGGATTATAACCATGGAGATAAACATTGAGGAATAGTACTAGCTTGACTCTTTGTGTATGGGTCATGAGAGGGATAAAGAGGAGGAACGTATTTATATATTGTTTATATAAATGTTATAGAAAAAAAATCAGGTTAAAAGATTTTGAGAGTATTAAAAAGTAAGGGAGGAGGTTTCTGTTTATAATTAGTGTGCTTTTAAAAAAAAATTCCATGCAACAGTATAGAAGACTAAGTGATGGGGGTCACATTTATCTGTGTTCCTATGGAAACTATTTTAATATTTGTTATATACATTTTTTTTCACTTTTCACATATGCTACTAAAGAATGCACCCAGCTGCTGAGCAAGCATTTGTAGTTTGTCCAGGGGCAGAATGTGCCAAAGGTTAGTGTTATGACCTGTTTTTTTAAAAATAAAGTATCTTGACATAAAAAAAAAAAAATTTCCAAACCATGTGCCAGAAAGTTCTTTCTGATTTCATGAGACTCTGTGTGTTTTCATTGAGCTTAAATGCTACGGTGAAATACTCTTTTTATCAGTCATTTCTTCAGTTCAAGCTAGAAGTGATCTTTTTGTGGTCTGAATTTTTACATTCATTTTTTTTTCCAAGATGTTTATGCTCCTTCCTCCACTTTCCTTTCTCCATCAGAAAAGTTGCTACATTTTGTTGGAGATCTGCTTGTCTTCCTAAAAGCTCTTAGAAATATGCCCAGTGCATAGTAAGTCCATGATAAATATTGGTGGGTTTTATTTCTATTTCAAAAGTTTTAAAAGACAAGAGCTATGATTATCTGATATTTATGCCTGTTTTCTGAGAAGCTAGTTGAAAACAGATTCTTAGGAATTGTTAAATAAATAATAGTCTTCTTTCTTCCAATCCCTCCCCCTTTGTATGCCTTAAAACTTAAAATTGGTATTTTCAACAATTTCAGATTTGGGTGAGATTATAGTGTGTGTGTTTCTGTGGTCGTGTGTTGTTGTTGTTGTTGTTATGTGCTGTCGAGTCACTTGCAACTCATAGCAACCCTACGTACGTACAACAGTCTTAAACCCTGCTCTGTCCTGTGCCAGTAGCATTGCCTGTGACACACCCATCCTGATTACCCCAGTCACTGAATCAATCCACCTCATAGAGGGTGTTCTCCTCTTGCGCTGTCCCTCCACCCTCCCGAGCATGATGTCCCTCTCCAAGAATCTGTCCCTCCCTACAACAGGTCCAAAGTATGTCAGATGAAGCCCCAGAATCCTTGCCTCCAAGGAGCAGCCTGGTTTAACCCTCTCCAGGATGAATCTGTTTGTTTTCTTGGCAGTCCATGGTACATTCAATACTTTTCTCCAGCACCATAGCTCAAAGGCATCAATTCTCCTTCTATCCTTCCTAGTCATTGTCCAACTCATAGCCTGTATCGACACACCTTAGTCTCCAGAGTGACACCGTTGCGCTTCAGTATCCTGGAGAGGTTCCTAACAGCAGACTTTTCCCATCGCAATACAGTTTTTGATTTCCTGGCTACTGGTGCCAAGAGTGTTGACCGTGGCGCCAAGCAGACTAAAGTTGTTAACAATCCCAGTCCCTTCACCATCCAACCTGATGCTGCCAGTTGGTCTAGTGGTGAGAATCTTTGTCTTCTTGACATTGAGCCTCAGTACATACTGAAGCCTGCAGTCCTTAATCCTCTGCAACAAGCATGTCAGGTCCTCCTCAGTTTAAGCAAGCATAACACAGATTGTTAATAGATCTTCCACCAATGAAAGAAATTTTCTCATAGAACGCAGTAGAACTGCCCATCGGGTTTCCTCGATTATAATCTATGTTAGCAGATTGCAGGGTCTTTCTTCTTCAGAGCCTGTCTGGGTTTGAGCCTTTTTCTGGGTTTTCCTTATCCTTTCAGTTCTCTGCTGAGTGTTTACCAGCTATACCATCAGACCCTCCTTCTCCCAAGGTTAGAATAAATACATTTTCCCATTCGTATTTTGTTCAACAGGATTTTGTGCATCCATTTTGTACTAGGAAATTTTACTTAATGGGAGAGTATGACAAGGCACAGAAAATACGTAAAGTCCCTTTCCATGATACATTAATGATTATTTGCTATTTAGTTGTATAGGCTGCATTTTTCTTTTTCTTTCCTTTGTCAAAATTATGTGCTTCCAAGTTGACTTTTATTCATAGTGGCCTATAGGACATAGAACTAACTGCCAGATAGGGTTTCTCAAGCTGTAATTTTTTTTAAAAAATTTTATTTCATTATTTTGTGTGTGTACCATCAAATCAGATCTGACTGGTACAGGAGGAGATTGTTCCTCCTTCTCCAGCAAAGCTTCTGGTGGATTCGAACCCTGCATCTCTGAGGTTGCAGTTGCAGCTTCTTGCCACTAGGCCACTGTAATCTTTTTAGAAGCAGATCACCAATTCTTTTCTCCAGTGATAGCCACTAAGTAGAGTTGAACTGCTTTCCTTTTTTCTTTTTGGTTGGCAGTCTTATGCTTAATCACTATACCACCAGGACTCCTTACTATGCAAGTAAACAATACTATTGCCAAAATCATTCTGATTCATAGCAGTCTTGTACGACTAAATAAAATTGTCAGTCTTTATGGAAACAAACTGTTAAATCTCTTTCCCTAGAAGTAGCAGGTGGATTTGCACTGGCAACCTTTTGATTAGCAACCAAGCCTAAACCACTCTACCACAAAGACTGCTTAGATAGTTTGTTAAATAGGAGAGTTTTGGTGGTGGTCTAATGGGTAAGGAGCCGCTACACTACCAGCCAACTCCACCAGTAGCTTGATGGAAAGAGATGGTCAATCTCCCATGCAGTTTACAGCTACTGAAAACCTACTGGAGAACACCTATGAGTTGGTTCTGACTCAGTAGTAATGAGACACAAGTTACTGAAAGACAATGTGTTTGGTAAAGTAATTATGTACCATTGAGTCAGAACTCACGAATAGCTGACCTTCCAGCAGCGTTTCAGAGGCAGTGAATTGCTCATTTTTCTCCCTCAAGCAGCTGGTAGATTCGAACTGACAGAGTCAAATTTGATTAGACAATGTAACCTCTTACCAGAGTCACCAGTGTTCCTGATAAAAGTATAGGATCAGCAAAAAAGAGGAAGATCTTCAGGAGTTGGATTGGTATAGTAACTGCAGTAGTCCACACAACAGAAATCATAAGATGATGCAAAATCTGTCAGGGTTTTATTCTATTGTATATAAAGCTACTATGAGTCAGGGGATATATAACAGAAGGTTGTTTATGTGAGTTACTCAGGTATAATATTTTCAGAAAAGATAAGGAAAATAACTAGGTATAGTTTAGAACTTTAAATGAATGGTCTGTCTTATAGGGAAAATTTATGTGCATCTCCTAGTTTTAAGGAAGGTAGTTTTGAAAAGTTGCTTAATTTCTGAATAATAGATAGTACAATCAGTTTTACAGATGGCATTGCTACCGTTCTTAAGTTCTTAAAGCAAGTATGGTGCTTACCTTTGGAAACATCTTAAAAGGCTAGGGATTCTTTGTGAAAGCCATTGATTATAAAAAGGAAGTGTAAGAGAAGTGACTGCTTTGGTAAGATGTGAATCCGGGGGGATGATTCCTATCCTGGATAAATCCAATTTCCAACCAAATCTCAGAATGCTTGATCGTGCTTATAGGAAACTTATACTTGGACCAAGAATCAGCCCTCAGAACTGAGCAAGAAACACAGCATGGTTCAAAATCAGGAAAGGAGTGTGTCAGGGATGCATCCTGTCACCATACCTTTTCAATCTGTCTGCAGAACAGATCATTCAGGAAGCAGGGCGTTCTGAGGAGGAGTGTGGTGTCAAGATTGGAGGAAGACTCATTAACAATCTACGATACGCAGATATACAACCTTGCTTGCTGAAACGGAAGAAGACCTGAAGCACTTGCTGCAAAAAGTCAAGGATGGTAGTCTTCAATATGGATTGAAGCTCAACATCAAGAAGACAAAGATTCTCACCACTGGGCCAATTGGCAGCACTGTAATGAGATTGAGGTGGTTATTAATTACAGATTTCTTGGATCCACAATCAACACTCTTAACACCAGCAGTCAGGAAATCAAAAGACAAATTGCATTGGGAAAATCTGTCATTGACTACTCCCGAGTGCTGAAGAGCAAGGATGTCAGTCTAGATACAAAGGTGCACTTAATCCAGGCCATTGACTAAGGATGACAGAAGAAGAATAGATGCCTTCGAGTTGTGGTGCTGGAAAAGAGTCTTGAACATACCATGGACTGCCAAGAAAACAAGTAAGTCTGTCTTGGAGAGGCTAGGATTTTGAAGCTCGGTCTCACGTACTTTGGGTGTGGTAAGGAGAGATCAGTGCTTGGAGAAGGACATCATGCTCGGAAAGGTGGCTAGACAGTGCAGGAGAGAGACCCCAGAAGAGATGGATTCATACAGTGTCGGGGGCAGTGGAGGTTGGTGTGTCGGAGTTGGTGAGATTGGCTCAGGACAGGGAAGGGTTCAGAGCTGCTTTACATAGGGTCAACCGCAGACAACTCAGTGGCATATAAGAATGATAACATACAGGTTTGGAAGCAGGAGTGGCATCTACTTCCTAAACAGCATGCCTCTGGAAACTCTACAATCTTTGATAAATGTCGATAGTTATAGAGTGGTTTCAGACCTTTTATTTACGGTTGCTATGAGTTGTGCTCGACTCAGAGGCAGTCAGCAACAACAACCACTACCAAATAAACCAATTGGCAATGCCATAATGTACAAAAAGTAGTTTCACTTATTTTATATTTGTTTGATTTTGAGGAAGACTGGTGTTTTTAACAGTTGTTAAATAGATAAGATTTGTTACTAAAATTCATGCCCTTTTGGTGGAACAGAAATTAGTGGTACAGGGGGTCATGCAAGATTAAATCATTGTTACTTTTGCAGGTATTAATTCATAAAGGTGAGATTATCAAGGTGATTTTTATTTCCCCCTTCCTTTGCAAAGGCTTTATTGGTTGTTATACTTTATTGTTACTGAGGATCACAGAACCAACTCAGAGCTGACCCCCTCTAGTGAGTTTTTAGACTCATCAGTATCCTTGATATGCATACGACACAACCTTGCTTGCTCAAAGTGAGGAGGATTTGAAACACTGCAGAAGATCAAACATTGAAGTTTTCAATATAGACTACCTATCAACATCAAGAAAACAAAAATTCTCACCACTGAATCTACCTATAGACAACATGTTGTTGTTGTTGTTATGTGCTGTTTAGTCACTTGGGACTCATAGCGACCCTGTGTACAAGAGCCCTGAAACCTGCTCTATCCTGTTTTACTGGCTAATATACCTACCCTTATTACCCAGTCTCTGGATCATTCCGTCTCATAGATGATCTTCCTCTTTCCCTCCACCCTTCCAAGCATGATGTCCCTCTTCAAGGACTGGTTCCTCCTTGCAACATGTCCAAAGTATGTTAGACAAAGCCTCAGAATCCTTGCCTCCAATGAGTAGCTTGGTTTCACCCTCTACAGGGTAAACTAAACCTCTAGCAGTCCATGATATTTTCAGTACTCGTCTCCAGTACCACAGCTCAAAGGTATCAGTTCTCTTTCTATTATCCCTAGTCATTGTCCAGCTCTCTGCTGCATAGCAAGTAGTTGCAAAGACTATGGCCTATATCAGGCACACCTTAGACTCTAGACTGACATTGCTCTTTAGTACTCTGGAGAGGTCTGTGACAGCAGACTTTCCCAATTGTCTGTTGATTTCCTGGCTGCTGGTACCAAGAGTGTTGATTGTGGAGCCAAGCAAACTAAAGCTGTGAGACAAGAGAGGAAGGAACAGAAGCACGAGAGTTCTCCTCAGTTTTCTTTCTGGTGGGCGCCATTCCAGTGAACTTTGCCACAGGATGATAGAGGAAGGACCACCACCGTTGCCTTCCCATTCTCTACTGGAATGTTGAGCTCCCCAAATCTTCCTGTTATTGCCTTTTCCTCTCTGGAGCAGTGAGCAGCTCACCAGCCAACGTTGTCAGGCCTAGGACCTGCTAGGGCTCCAGGCAAGAAAAATTTTCACAGCGGTGGCATGGAAAAAGCAGACTACTTCACACTGTACACAAAACCAAAGCAAAATATCATCCCCCAGTAGTGATCAGCACACAGAGTCAGTAGATTTCTAGGCATTAGTGAGATGAGATGGACCAACTTTGGCCACTTTGAATCAGCCAATCATATGGTATACTATGCTAAGAACGAAACACAAGAAGAATGGTGTTGCATTCATAGTTAGAAATTTAATTTCAAATTCCATCCTTAAATACAATGCTATGAGTGATATATTACCCATATGCATATAAGAAAGACCCCTTAATACAACTATTATTCAAATACCTGATTTTCATTATGCTTGGAAGCCTGTTTGTGCTATAGATTAGAGTTGTTCCTAACTTTTCTCTGATTAATTTTATAATCTTTGGTTTTACTTCTAGGTCCTTAAACCACAGTGAGTTGAGTTTTGTGTTTATTGTGAGGTGTGGGGTTGATATTAAGTGTATTGTGGTTGGGAAAAATCCTAGAAAGTTGGAAAATTTGTAGGCTGGGGAAGGTGGGTTAAGTTTAAGATCGGTAGTAAAGGAATTAAGTTCTGTTAGATAGGGTGAACCCAAGTACGGTTACTATAACTGCTATAAATTTTAGGTAGTAGGGTATGGTAAGTTCAGGGGTGGAGGAATGAAACTTGATATTATAAAGCCTGCGAAAATACTTCCGAATGCTAGGTGTTTAATAGGATTAATTAGGATAAGATACCATTTCATTCCAGCAACAAGAGCAATGTCCATGAGTGTGGAAAGCAGTCTGGTGCTTTCTCAAAAAGAGAGAAATAGAAATACCATTTGACCCTGAAGTTTTACAACTGGGTATATAAAGAAACCAGAACCATGACTCAAACAGTTGTATTCACACACGTTTATTGCTGCATTATTCACAATAGCAAAGAGATGAAAGCAGCCCAATTGCTTATCAGTAGATGAATGGATAGAAAAACTGGTACGTTTATACAATGGACTATTTATTATACAATATTGAAAGACAATTCACTCATAAAACACTACACAATGGATAGGGGAGTCTAGAAGACCTTATGCTGAGTGAAATATCTCAGTCACAAAAGTATCAGTACTGGGTAACACTGCTATTATAAAATAGGACTGATATGAAGGGGTTGGGGGGAGAATATAAAAAGAATGAATAGATAATGAACACAGCATTGGAACAGATGAGGGGAAGAACTGTCTGAAAGGAATGTGTACTTAGTCATTGTGTGTATGACAGTCTGGAACAAGAGGTGCATTGCAAGGTGTAGTGGGAGGGAGGAAAATGTGCAGCAATGCTTGAATGAAAACCCAACCTTTCTGAAAGCTTTTATTAAAATAACAATTAAAAAATTAGTGTAAAAAATCATTAAAACATAGATTTTTGACTGTTCCCTCTGACTTTTTGAATACTACACACAATTTTAGCTACTGTTTCTTAAACTGGGCATATATTCTGAGGATTTTTATTTCACTTGAAGAAAATCTGTTGTCAATTCTTGTAGTGTGACTGTGTTTATAGTGTGACAGGCACATCAGCAGAGAACTGCCGGAAGTCCAGGCTGGGCTTAGAAGGGGTCGTGGTACTAGGGATATTGTTGCTGATGTTAGATGGATCTTGGCTGAAAGCAGAGAATACCAGAAGAATGTCTATCTGTGTTTCATTGATTATGCAAAGGCATTTGACTGTGTGGATCATAACAAACTGTGGCTGACTCTGAGAAAAATGGGAATCCCAGAACATTTAATTGTGCTAATACAAAACCTATACTTGGACCAAGAGGCAGTAGTCAGAACAGAGCAGGGTAACACTGCATGATTCAAAATTGGGAAGGGTGTACGCCAGGGATGCATCCTGTCTCCATACCTTTTCAACATGTATGCAGAGCAGATTATCCGAGAGGCTGGGCTCTATGAGAAGAATTGTGGCATCAGGATTGGTGGAAGATCTATTAACAATCTGCGTTATGCAGATGACACAACCCCGCTTGCTGAAACTGAGGAGGACCTCATGCACTTGCCACGAAGGGTCAAGGACTGCAGCCTTCAGTATGGACTGAGGCTCAATGTCAAGAAGACAAAGATTCTCGCCACTGGACCAATTGGCAGCATCAGGATGGATGACGAAGAGATTGAGAGTGTTCACAGCTTCAGTTTGCTCGGCTCCACAGTCAACACTCTTGGTACCAGCAGTCAGAAAATCAAAAAGCGTATCGCGATGGGAAAGTCTGCTGTTAGGGACCTCTCAAAGGTACTCAGGAGCAACAGTGTCTCTCTGGAGACTAAGGTGCGCCTGATACAGGCCATGGTATTTGCAATCGCTTGTTATGCATCAGAGAGTTGGACAATGACTAGGGAGGACAGAAGGAGAGTGGATGCTTTTGAGCTGTGGTGCTGGAGAAGGGTACTGAATGTACCATGGACTGCCAGGAAAACAAACAGATTCATCTTGGAGAGGATTAAACCAAGCTACTCCTTGGAGGCAAGGATTCTGGGGCTTCGTCTGACATACTTTGGACATGTTGCCAGGAGGGACAGGTCCTTGGAGAGGGACATCATGCTTGGGAGGGTGGAGGGACAGCGCAGGAGGGGAAGACCCTCTATGAGATGGATTGATTCGGTGACTGGGGTAATCGGGATGGGTGTGTCAGAGGCGGTGCGGTTGGCGCAGGTTAGAGCAGGGTTTAGGGCTGTTTTGCATAGGGTCGCTATGAGTCAGAAACGACTCGACGGCACATAACAACAACAACAATAACAATGGTATTTCTGTTTCCAACTTTCTGAGAAAGTGCCAGACCACCTTCCATATTGGTTGTACCAGTATACATTCCCACTAGTAGTGCATAAAAGTTCTAATCTCTCTGCAACCTCGCCAGCATTTGTTGCTTGCTGCCCTGAACTAAGGTGCACTTTAGTCTCCAGACTGACATCGTTGCTCTTCAGTACTTTGGTGAAATCTATAACATCATATTTTCCCAGTGTAATTCATCTTTTAATTTCCTGGCTGCTGTTGCCAAGGGTGTTTATTGTGGAGCCAAACAGACTAAAGATGTTAATAATCTCAGGCTCTTCACCATCTATCGTGATGTGGCCAATCATCCCAGAAATGAGAATCTTTGTTTTAATTGGATGCTCAACTTCAATCCATATTGCAGTCCTTGACCTTTTGCAGCAGACACTTCAGTTCTTCCTCAGTTTCAGCAAGCAGTGTTGTATCATCTGCATAACGCAGATTGTTGATGAGTCTTCCTCCAATCCTGATGCCACATCTCTCCTCATAGAGCCCAGCCTCCCGGACAGTCTGTTCTGCATATAGATTGAAAAGGTATGGACATAGGACACATCCCTGGTGTACACTCTTCCCAATTTTGAACCATGCAGTATTACCTTACTTTGTTCTGATGACTGCCTCCTGGTCCAAGTGTAGGCTTCACCATAAGCACAATCAAGTGTTCTGGGATTCCCATTCTTTTCAGAGTTAGCCAGTTTGTTGTGATCCATATAGTCAAATGCCTTTGCATAGTCAGTAAAACACAGACATTCCTCTGTATGAAAACAGTTTGAAACAAGGAGCCTTGTTGGGGGTAGGGAGAGGGGGAAGAAAGGGGTAGGAAATATGCAGTAATGAATAAATTTAAAAAAATAAAAACTATTTCCTTGAGAGATACAGGACAACTCCCTCCGTTCCTGTCAGCCCTCTGAAAACAGCTTCCTTCAGATCCCTCAGGATAGGCCTCCTTTCTTGGTTCTCAGCCCTCCTTGAGCCTGTTTCTACCATATTCAAGCAAGTGTTAATGGAGTTCTTTTAGTTCTGCTCATACATTTCTGGAGGTACTTCACTCAACAACAAGTCACTTGCCCATAAGCATAGAACTCTCTCCTTTCATGGACTGATAAACCTAGTTCTACTCATAGATTGCCAGAATAATCCTTGGTTCCACAGCACTCAGCTCTTGTCTGGCTGGTTGGCATGTTTACTGTAGCACTCTCAATTGGCTGTGATGTCTACTGCAACTGTCTAGCATCTGTCTTTCTCCTGGTTCTGTATAAGGACCCCAGGTGCAAAGGATGTTCTCTGCTCCTGACTCTTCTTGGTGATAATGAGATCCCCTTAACACTTCTTGGATTTACTATTTTAAGCCTAACAGGAGGATAAAATTGTCCAAATTCTTGTGAGGGTTACATACACCTAATATGAATGATCCCACTCCTCCAAGGATGTTGTGCACTTTATTTTCCTTGTAAACAGTTGTCCCATTTCATTGGTAGACCACAGGTACCTTACTTGCAGTCTTACCCACCCACCTCGCCTAATACATTACACAGGAATCAGACTGGGTACATCTGTGCAAAGAATCATTGGAGAAGCTCAGTATCAGTTGTGAAAACTAGGTTGGGTGCTGATTGTGGAACAGATCATCAGCCACTCATGTGCAAGTTCAAACTGAAGTTAAGGAAAATGAAAACAAATCCATAAGAACCTAAATTTGACCTTGAGTCTGTCCCACTTGAATTTAAAAACCATCTCAAAAACAGCTTTGAGTCCTTAAACACTAATTAATGAAGACCAGATGAGCTGTGGGAGCATATAAGGAATATCATCCCTGAAGAATGCAGAAGGTC
Organism: Elephantulus edwardii; assembly: GCF_000299155.1. Taxonomy (NCBI): domain Eukaryota; kingdom Metazoa; phylum Chordata; class Mammalia; order Macroscelidea; family Macroscelididae; genus Elephantulus; species Elephantulus edwardii. Next base: position 485,819 of record NW_006400193.1, on the reverse strand, counting down.
ATTACAAAGACAAAGGAGGAAGACAAGACCAAGATGGATGCCAGAAGAGACTGAATACTGCACTAGAGTGCTGAGAACCAAAGCAAAGAAAGTTAAGGACCTGAACACCTAAGGGCTGCTCAGGAAGACAGACTAAAGTATTATAACAAAATGTACAAAGAGCTGGTATCAGAAAAATCAAAAGGGATGCACTTGCCTGGCATTTCTCAAGCTGAAGGAAGTGAACAAGCCTCGAATTGTAATACTTAAAAACATTACCAAAAGAAGATAGAAGATATACACAGAATCACTATACCGAAAAGAATTGGCTAACATGGAAAAAAATTAATGAAAAAAGATATGATCAAGAGACAATGAAGAAGAAGGAAGTTCAAGCTGCTCTGAAGGAATTGACTGAAAACAAGGCCTCAGAAGTTGGTGGCATACCAATTGACATGTTTCAACCTATAGATGGATTTCTGGATATGCTTACCAGGTTTTGCCAAGAAATCTGGAGGACAACTACTTAGCCAACTGATGGAAAGAGATCTATTTATTCCTTTTTTTTTTTAAAAAAAAAAGGAGCTCCGGTGGTGTGATACATGATATGTTGTATTCTTAACCTAAGGGTGGTTGTTGTGTATTGTCGAGTTGGAACTGACCCAAAGCTGACCCTGTAGCAGGTTTTCAGAGGCAATAAATTTCCCAGGAGATTGTCTTATCTTTCTTCCAAAGAGTCTGGTGGATTTGAGCCACTTACTTTTGGGTTGCTAGTGTAACTCCTTTCCACTAGGCCACCAAAGCTTCCTAATCTAATACTTAATGGTTTGAAACCTCCATATGCTCCATAAGAAAATATGGGTAGTTGCCATTCATAAAGATTTACAGCTTCAGAAACCCAGTGGAGGATAGCTGTGAATTGAAAGCTACAGTAGTGCGTTTGCTTTTACTTTATTTGATTTTAACAGGCTTATTATATATGCAAGATTCTCAACCTTTTGGTGTAGGTTGAGGCATAGAGATTTCAAGAACAGTGCTTCGACCCTTATTGATGCTTTAGTAATAGTTGTGTTATGCCTTAGACAACAGAATGTAACTTCTCTGCTGATGCTTAGAGGTTGAATGGTAGGGATTGTGCTTTTATGTACCACTTGGTATGTTGCTTGAGGACTGAAATGCAACCCATGAATAGGACTTGTGCCTTGCGTTAATTATATCTATACTTTAAAAAGAGGAATCTCATTTCTTAAAAGTAACGTTGTAATGTGCTGTCAAGTTGACTGAAACTCATAGTGACCTTATAAACAACAGACCTGAAATCTGCTCTACCCTGTGCCGTTCCCACCATCTCTGATACATACCGGTTCATTGCTGCAGTCACTGTGCCAATCCATCTTGTTGAGAGTGTGCCTGATCCAAGCTATGATTTTCTCAGTTACATGCTATGTGACTAAAGTTGACAGAAGAATTGATGCCTTTGAGTTATGGTGTTGTAGAATATTGGACTGATGAGAACAACAGGTCTGTCCTTGTTGTTGTTGTTGTTATGTGCCGTCGAGTCGCTTGCGACTCATAGCGACCCTATGTACAACAGCCCTAAACTCCACTCTGTCCTGTGCCAATCGCACT
>NW_006400193.1:459416-482161 GCF_000299155.1 Elephantulus edwardii | reverse complement strand
GTACACCCTTCCCAATTTTGAATCATGCAGTGTTACCCTGCTCTGTTCTGACTACTGCCTCTTGGTCCAAGTATAGGTTTCACATTAGCACGATTAAATGTTCTGGGATTACTGACTTTATCTTTTGACTCTCTCCATTTTGTCTCTCTCCACTCATTCTTTCCACATTGAGTAAATTGGAAAAAAAACCCTCATTCACTCTTCTGGTACATGCTGCTGTTCTCAGAAACTCTCATGAATGCATTCATGATTTTTAGAAGTAAGAATTTACTGTAGAAGTTGAGGATTTATTCCTTTACATTCACATATTGTTTTTGTTATATACCATTGAATTGGAATCGACTAGTAGCTGATCCTCAAGTGAATTTTCAGAAGCTGTATATCACATGGGAAGAGATTGCCCATCTTTATTTTGTGAAGTAACTGGTGGATTGGAACCAGGTGCTTTGGCTTGGTGGTGCAACTCCATACCACTAGGATACCAGAGCTCCCTTAAAATTATTCGTTAAAAATTATTCAAGAAGGAAGTGGAAAAAGTTACTTTGTACCAAGGAAGTCAATTAGCTATGATCTATACAATCTGTACAATGTAAGGTCATCGAGGCTTCCCTTGTTTTTATTCATTAAAGTTGGGTCATCCTTAGAATTTACAGTATTATGACTTACAGTTTCTATTTGGTCAATAAGAAATCTAGAGCCGTTAGTGACTATAATAGTATTATAGAATCTTTCACAAATGTATTGTGAATATAACTATTTCTCCATATTTAACATTTATGTTTTCTCTAAATTGCCAGAAGCAACAAAAAGATACTAAACTAGTATTTGTTTTTCACTTTAATTTTACAAATATCTAGTTGGGTTTATAAACAATTTATTTACAGTACCAATTAAGTTAACATTCAAAGAAAACTATAGTTAGCTTAAAATAGCATCTTTGTTTTGGTATATTTGTATCCCAAATATTTGGATAATATTGCAACTCCTTTAAGCTGAACTGTTCTCTCTGCCCCAACTGAAATACTTCTGCTCTTATACAGTCTTTTCAAAGGAATGTGTTAAACAACAGTAGAAAACAAACTTTGAGAATACCTCCAGGATGGTAGAATTTGTTAGTTCCTTCATTTCATTGGGGTGTTAGCAGCCAAGTTTGTTGTTTTTTGGTGTTTATCCCCCCCGTTTTGATGACTTTAATTGATTACTAGTGAACACTTACACTATACTAATTCTAAAGTTATCCCATAATTCTCAGTGTTGTATAGGATATATAGCTTTCAACATAGTGTGGTTCATAAATTATTACATTGATGATTTATATTGAAACTCATCACTGGATTTAGATGCCAGCATTTATTGCTCATCCAGGAAATTTCTTAAGAACAATTATCAAAGGTGATGTAACAAACTGAATATAGCCCTTCTTTCTTAGAGCATATACTGCTTAGTAAAAGAGACATATATCAAGGGGTCTTATGATGTGATGATTCACAGCTTGTCTACTGGCCACAGCTTAGTTGTTCATACCCACTTGACTTCCTAAAAGAAAGATATAATCTGCTCCTGTAAACACTACAGCCTGGGAAACTTGAGTGGGACAGTTTGATTTTGTCTTTTATGGTTTTTGTGAATAAGAATCAACTTGATGGGCAAACAACAAAACAGATATCGTTTCAGATATGATATTATGAAAATGTAAGACAGAAGAGAGAGGGGCAAGGTAGTGTTTGAACAGTTTCGAGTGGAAGCATGATTAATAAGGTAGTAGCAAGGACAATGTGACAAGAGTAATGAGTTTGGAAATGAGATGGAAAGAGCCTTCTGGGTCATCATTAAAGAATTTGGGTTTTAGTACAATGGAGAGTGGAAGATTTTGCAGATGAATAACATAATCGGACATGTGTTTTTAATTCACTATGACAAAAAGTTGGTTGTTGTTATATTTTGGGAGGAACATTGTTCTAAGTAGTACAGCATTCTTCTGCCAGTATGCTGTACTGAGGTAACCTGAGTTTGCAGTGATGCTGAACCTTGTTCCATTGGGGTGTCAAATGCCATAACAATTACTCAGGTGGACAGTGTGTAATGGAGCTCCCAACTAAGACAGGTTTTGAAGTAGGAGTGGCATCCACTTCCTAAACAACAGTGCCTTTGGAAACTATGAACTTGGGACGTTAGTTATCGACTTCAGGCCTTTTGTTTGTAGGGTCTCTATAAGTTGTGTTTAACAACATTGACTATTATTAGATTAAGAGATTGAGAGTGAACATTTGTAGTCTAGTAATGTTATATTACAGAAGATAATGGTGGCTCAGGTTAGATTGGTTGGAGTTAGGATAAAACGATTGCAGTTTGAAGGAGCTGAGAAGGTTTGATAGATGATCAATTATGGTGTTTGAGGAGAAGAATGTAATCAAGGATAATATCTAGATTACTTCATTGCACTGATAAACACTGTTTACCGTCCTTAGTAATAATATATTCTACATTGCTGTTGAGTCAGTTCCAACTTCTTGTGACTCCAGGTATGTCATGTTAGGACTGTATTCCATAGGAAAGTTTTCAGTATTTCTTTTTAAAGAAATAGATTGATCTTTATTCCAAGACAATACTGAGTGATTAGCAGTGAAATATTACAGGCAGCTCTGAGTTACAAGAATCTGACTGACATGTGGTACACAGCTGTGGATTAACCCCATAAAGGTTATTACACTGCATATTAAAAATTCAAGGTACATACAGTATAGTGGTTCATAGTAACATAGATGGTACTTGAGACATGAATAAAAACATCATTTTTACTGTATTATTACAAAGATGTTCTTTTGTTGTTGCTGTTACATGCCACTGAGGTGATTGCAACTCATAATGACCCTATATATAGTAGCTCTAAATCTTGCCCTATCCTAAGCCTGTCTCACTGTCTCTGACACACCCATCCCCATTATCTCAGTTACCATGTCAATATATCTCATCCATGGTCTTCCATTCCTGCGCTGTCCATCCACCCTTCCTAGTATGATGCCCTTCCTTCTTGGCAGCATGCCCAAAGTGTGTGAGACAGAGCTTCAAAATCCTTGCCTCCAAGGAGCAATTTGCCTTCACACTTGCCTCCAGGACAGACTTTTTTGTTCTCTTGGTGCGCCTGATACAGGCCATGGTCTTTGCAATCACTTGTTATGCATCAGAGAGTTGAACAATGACTAGGGAGGATAGAAGGAGAATTGATGCCTTTGAGCTGTGGTCCTGGAGAAGAGTATTGAACGTACCCTGGACTGCCAAGAAAACAAACAGATTTATCCCTGGATAGGGTTAAACCAGGCTACTCCTTGGAGGCAAGGATTCTGGGGCTTCGTCTGACATACTTTGGACATGTTGTAAGGAGAGACAGGTCCTTGGAGAAGGGATCATGCTTAGGAGGGTGGAGGGACAGCACAGGAGGGGAAGACCCTCTATGAGGTGGATTGATTCAGTGACTGGGGTAATCAGCACGGGTGTGTCAGAGGCAATGCGATTGGCACAGGATAGAGCAGGGTTTAGGGCTGTTGTACATAGGGTTGCTATGAGTTGCTAATGACTCGACGGCACATAACAACAACAACTCTTCTCCAGCACCACAACTCAAAGGCATCAATTGGTCTATCATCCTTGGTCATTGTTCTGTTCTTCAATGCATAGGAAGTAGTTGTGAAGACCATGGCCTGGATCAGGTACACCTTAAGTCTGTAGACTGACATTGTTGCTCTTTAGCACTCTGGAGAGGTCCTTGACAGCAGATTTTTTTCCCAATGCAATTGATTTTTTTATTTCCTGACTGCTGGTGTCAAGATTGTAGATTGTGGAGCTGAGCAAGATTGTTAACAATCTCAGTCTCTTCACCATCTATATTGGTGCTGCCAGCTGGACCAGTGGTTAGAATCTTGTTTTCTTGATGTTGAGCTTTAGTCATATTGGAGACTGCAGTCCTTCACCTTCTGCAGCAAACACTTCAGGTCCTCCTCAGTTTCAGCAAACAAGGTTGTGTCATTTGTGTAGTGCAGGCTATCTTCTTCCAATCTTGATGTCACATTCCTCCCCGTGAAGCCCAGCCTCCTGAATGATCTATTCCATACATAGATTGAAAAGGTATGGAGATAGGACACATCCCTGACACACTCCTTTCCAAATATTGAACCATGCAGTGTTTCCTTGCTCTGTTCTGACATATCCTTCCTGATCCCAGTATAGGTTTCACATGAGCATAGTGAAGTATGTTCTAGTGTATCTTGAAAGTATTTCTTTAATATTTGTTATGATGAGGATGGCACCAAATAAGACAGGGTTCAGATCTTTAGTTCATAGGGTCACACTCAATGGCGCCTAGCAAACACATGTATGTAAAGATGTATTTTATATTATATAATGAGCTCTAGTATCATACTGTATTAGATGCTGGACTGCTAAATGGAAAGTTAGCAGTTTAGATCCACCAGTTGCTCCTCAAGAGAAAGCTGATGAAAGGTAAAGATTTTGAGCCTTGGAACCTGCTGGAGGATTGCCTTGTGTTGGTATTAACTCAGAGCCAGTGGCCTCTACTAAGTGGAATATACTAAGACAAACATTTGACTGATGGGCACTATATACCAGCCACACCTAATTGTTCAACTTTACATAAAAATTCTACTTAAACTTTAAATTTTTTTTTTTTTTGGTAATCCAGAGTCTGCCTGTAATGGCTGTCATAAAGTAAATCCCCACAATTATCAGAGAATTGATTTGTCATTTCTCAGTAATTATCTCGACAGCCTGTTTGACAGTGTGATTGTCTTCATTTTACAGATTCAAGAAATTAAAGAGTTAGATACAGAGCCATTTGCCCAGTCACTCAGCCATCTACAGGTCTTAGGCATCAAAGTTTATCATCAGTTCATAACAGTTGTTGTTGTTGTTGCTATATGCCGTCTATGTATAAAAAGGTTGACAAAGGGGAGTCCTTGCTGTTATGAAGTTTATAAGAATTTTTTGTTTCAAAAATTTCTTTTAACCACAATAGGAGAGAGAGAAGTGTGTTTGTGTCTGTGTGTGTGTGTGTGTGTGTGTGTGTATGTAGAGGAGCTCTAGTGGCAGGAAGCTGTGCTGCAACTCTAAAAGCACTTGGTTGGAGGCCACCAGCTGCTCTGCGAGAGAAAGATGGGCAATCTCATGTTCAATTAACTGCCTCCAAAAACCGCCCAGAGGGTTAGCTATAGGTCCATTCCAACTCTATGGTTCATAGCAACATCAACATAAAATAATTTTTTTTAAAAAAAGACATAGGGAGAGAGGAGTGAAAAGAAATAGTTGTTAAGGAAAAGACAATACACATAAGAGGTTGATTAGAGTTTAATTAATTAATTGCATTAATAAGAAAAGGGATGTCTAGTGGTATAGTCCATAGTGAGTTATTTTGCTAACTCAAAAGAGGTGAGTTTCGTTGTAGATTTAATTGAGACCAAGTCTCAGATGTCTGTTCGATAGGTAAGCCTGGCCTTTATATGACTGAGTTTTGTTCCACATTTCCCCCTACTTTTTGCAGGTTCTTCTGTTGCAATCCCTTTGAAAGTGGTCAGCGGCACCATCTTGATCATCTCACCTCAGAGGTATGAGAGTTGAGGTTCTCATGATTCATTAGTGCTTTGAACTTGTCTTTTCAGTACATCTTTGCTTTTCATCTCTTTTTCTCTGTTCCGAACAGGAATCAACCAGTAGTTTCACATTAGATGGTTACTTGCAAGCTTTTGAGACCCCAATTGCTTCTTCCCAGAATAAGATGTAGAACATTGTCTTTGTGGATTATTTTATCCTAACTGATCTTAACAACAACAACAACCACAACTGATCTTAATGTTCCCCAAGACTCTGAGGCCCTAGGACCAGCATCCCTCGGGTGTTTGATTTTTACTAATTTTACATAGTTTTGCCCCTTGCTGGCTCTGTCTGCTCTGTACAAAGGTGTGTTTATAGCATGTATTAATATTTGGAAGCAGGAGTGGCATCCACTTCCTAAACAACATGCCTCTGGAAACTCTGTGAACTTCGGTAAATGAAAGTAGTTATCAAAAGGCTTCAGATAGGGTTGCTATGAGCTGTGCTCAAGTAATGCTCAACTTGACGGCAATCAACAACAACAATAACATTCCAGTTACATTAGACGACTGCATACTTGAATGTGGGGTTTCTGGTAGCCTTATCTTTAATCTTCTGAAATATTACTTTGACTGTATAAAGTCTTTCCATTAATCAGTAGGGTAAGTCCTTAAGCTCTTTTGTGCCTTTTTACACAGAAGCTTGATTATCTTCTCTTCTTCAAAGTAAATGCTGAAGAGTAAAGAGCTAATAGAAGTAAATACAATTGGTACTTGTGTAAAAAGTATCAAAAACTAAAAAGCAAATAAAGAAGGATTTGTTTGTTATTCCCATTGACAAAGCATTTTTCTCAATTTTTGCATCAAGTTGCTGCCAGTAATTGAGAAGATTGCGTTATTTAATATATTAAGTTGTTTGTACTCCAAAAAAAAAGTTGTTTTACTCCAAAAACCTTTGGTTTTTGTCTTTTATTACATAATAAAGATATTATTAAAATATATTTAAAGGAAGCTCTGGTAGCCTGGTGGCAGGAAGTTGTGCTCAATCCTAAAGGCGTGATTTGAACCCACCAGACGCTCTAGAGAAGGAGGAGTAATCTTCTGTGCTAGTTGGATCCGATGCGATAGTACGTAAGAAAATAGTAAATAAAATTTTAAATGTTCATTAACTTGTTAACTTCCCTTAATTGATGCTCTGGGAAAATTAAGATATATATTTCCAGGACACTAGTATCCTCCTGACTTGACAGCACACATCAATAAGAAGCATCCTCTTGAGATCTTAGAGCTAGAATTCTCACAGGTCATTTTGTCTGACTCTGTATTTTGCAGCTACTACTAAGGTGATCTTACAGAGTGTGGAAATTACCGAAAAATATCACTAATATCACACTTGAGAAAATTCCTGCTGAAGATTATTAAAAAACAACTGGAACAGTACATTGACAGAGAACTACCAGAAGTGCAAGTTGGCTTTAGAAGAGGCCATTGTACTAGGGATATCATAGCCAGTGTCTGAAGGATTTTAGCTGAAACCAGAGAGTACCAGAGGAATGCCTATCTTTGTTTTATTGACTGTGTGGATCACAACATATTGTGGCTAACCTTGAGAAGGATCAGAATTTCAGAATACCTGATTATGCTCATGCAAAACCTGTACTTGGACTAGGAAGCAATTGTCAGAATAAGGTTCAAAATCAGGAATGGAATGTGTTAGGGGGATCTGTCCTTTCTCCATACCTTTTCAATCTATATGTGGAGCAGATTATTTGGGAGGCTAGACTTTTTGAGGAGCAAAGTGTCATCAGGATTGGAGGAAGACTCATTAACAACCTGTACTATGTAGATGCATCAACCTTGCTTGCTGAAACTGATTCAGAAGGGCAAGGACTGCAGTCTCCAATATGGATTGAAGCTCAGCATCAAGAAAACAAAGATTAATCACTGGACCAATTGACAGCACCATGATACATGGAGAAGGGGTTGAGATTGTTAACAGTTGCATCTTGCTCAGCTCCACAATATACACTCTTGGCACTAGCAATCAGGAAATCAAAAGATGAATTGCACTGAGGAAAATCTCCAGTCAAGGACCTTCCCAGAGAATAGCAACTATGTTAGTCTCAAGACTAAGGTGTGCCATGGTCTTTGCAGTTACTTGCTATGCATCAGAAAGCTGGTGCTTTAAGTTGTGCTGCTGGAAAAGATTATCGAGCATTCCATGGACTACCAAAAGAACAAATTGGTCTGTCCTACAGAGATTGAATTCAGATTGCTCCTTGGAGGCAAGGATTTTGAAGCTCTGTCCCAAATTTGGGGATGTTGCCAGGAGGGACCAGTACTTGGAGGGATGTGATACTTGGAAGGGTAGAGGGGCTGCTTAAAAGAGGAAGACCCAGGATGAGATGAATTGACACACTAATTGAGGTAATGGGGATAGGTGTGTTGGAGACAGTGAGACTGGCTCAGGGTTTTGGAGCTTTTGTGCATTGGGTCACTTATAAGCTGCAGTCATCTTAGTGGCACATAATAACAGTGACTCCTGGTTGCCATTGGTTTGAAACAGACTCGTAGCCAATCTTCCAGGAGGTTTCCCAAAGCTTGTAAATCACATGGGAGGAGATTGTGTATTTTTCTTCCTAGAAGCAGCTGATAGATACCTACTTGCAGAGAGGTGCTACCTTTGGTTTAGCAACACAGCTTCCTACAAACCATGCCTCCAGAGCTCCCGGTATTTTGCAAGAGGGAGTAATTTGAGGTCCTAAAATATAATGGCTTGATTTATGCTTATATTTGTAGAGACTGGATTAAAACTCTGATAAGGCAAGTTATGTAACATCTTTGACTCTTAAATTGAGTAGCCAGGTGGGTAAGAATTTACAATGCAAGCCTAAAAGGCAGGTGGTGTGAACCAGAAGAGAAACATGCACAATCTCTTCCCATGCAATTTAGAAACCATGAAAATCCATTGGAAGGTCAACTGTGAGTCAGTTCCTGGCAGACTACACATAACAACAACCTCAAAATAGTTACATGAATTAAATAACTAAGGAGTTGAATGGCTGAGTTTGTGGTAGATAAACAAATGATGAGGGTTTGTTTTGGTTTTGTTTATCAAGTCTGTCCTGTATCTATTTAGTTTATCTGAACATTTTGTATTCTTGGTTCCAGTGATAAATGTGTTTCAGGGCAGAAATTGAGCAAGAGTATTTAAGCTTTCTTGACTTTTCCCTATTTAGGAAGCTGGCATTAGAAGGAACTTTTCCCAAGATTTGCTAGAAAACAGAGCTCAAATTTAAGACCTACAGTACTTGCTTGATGTTAGGTGTTATTATTGTTAGACAGAAGATCTGAACTTTGCCCAATCCTACCCCATATTCACCATCTCTGAGATGCTCCAGTCTTTAGTTGCAGCCACTGTCAGTTCATCTTGCTGAAGGTCTTCCTCACTTTCTCTGTCCCTCTACCTTTCCCAACATAATGTATTTTTCTATGTACTAATGCTTTGAGGTCTTAGTCCTGCAATGGATACCAAGACCAGAGATCCCCCTGAGCTACTGATTGTGCCAAATACCTCTATGAGAGATGCCATCCTGCCTACCACCAAAGTCCTCAGCTGGAACTCAGAAAAGATGTCTGGCACCACAATATTTGTATGCCTGATTGTTTGTATACCTGTCTCTGTGTTGGTTCACTTTGTTGGGGAATGTTTGGCATGTTGTTAATTACGTTATATTTTGCTTGTTTATCATTTGCTTGTACTAGTACAGCACTTGCCTGTTACTCTGATGTACTAGTGTAATTTGTGGGTTGCTGTGATGCTGCAAGCTGTGCTACCTGTGTTTCAAATGCCAGAAGGGTCACCCATCATGGACAGGTTACAGTGAATCTCCTAGATTACAACAGATTAGGAAGGATTGGCCATCCACTTCAGAAATAATAGGTCTTTGAAAACTCCAAGAACAACAGAGAATATGAGTAGATATAGTCTTAGGGGTTTACCCAGAGGGGACATCACTCAGAATGAGAAGAAACAGCTGCAAACATCCTTTAATAATTGGAATGTGGATGTACAAAGTATAAATGCATGAAAACTGGAAGCTGTAAAGAAATGACACATCAGTGAACTGAGATGGACTGGCATGGCCACTTTGAATCATTCAGTCATATGATCTGCTATGCTGGAAATGAAAAATTGAGGAAATGGTGTCACATTCATAGTTAAAAAGACAATTTCAAGATCTAGCCTAAAGTACAATGTTGTGCTTTTATTAAATCCATACCTAGACCAAGAAGCTGCACAGAACAAGGGAATACTGCCCGGTTTAAAATCAAGAAGGGTGTGTGACAGCGTTGTATCCTTTCTCCATACCTATTCACTTTGTATGCTGAGCAAATGATTCATGTGGACTTTGAGAAGGGTGGCATCAGGATCGGAGGAATACTCATCAACAATGTGTGTTAGGCAGATGAGACAACCTTGCTTGCTATAAAGGAAGAGGGCTTGAAATGCTTTCTGCAGAAGATTAAGCCTTCAATATGGATCACATCTCAACGCAAAGTGTGATGGTAGGGTTAAATGCCATCAAGTTGAGTAGAAATCATAGCTACCCTAGGAACAACAGACCTGAACCCTGGCCTATCCTGTGTGCCATCCTCACAATCTTTGACACTTTCAACCCCATTGACACAGACCCTGTGTCAGTCTGACTGGTTGAGGGTCTTCCTCTCCTTCATCATCCCGCCACCTTTCCGAGCATGATACCCCTCGCCAATGAATAGCCTTTCCTGCCAACGTGTCCAGGGTATGTGAAATGAAACTTAATCATCTTTACCTCAAAGAAGCACTCTGGCTGTACCTTTTCCAAGAAATATGTTTGTTCTTTTTGGAAGTCTGTGGAAAAGTCAGTACCCTTCTCCAGCATGACAGTTCAGAGGCTTTAGTTCTTCTGCCATCCTTAGTAATTGTCCAAATCTCAAATGCATAACAATTGACTAAAAAAACCCATAACCTGAATTAGGCACACCTTACTCCTCAAACTGACATCATTGCTCCTTAGTAGTTTGGAGAAGTCCCTGACTGTAGACTTTCCCAGTGCAATATGTCTCCAAATCTTCTGACTACTAATATCAAGTGTACTGATTCTGGATCCAAGTAAGATGAAGTTGTTGACTGCTTCAATCTTTTCTCCATCTATCATGATATTGCTGTCAGTCCAGTGCCTAACATCTTTTTTTTCGTTTCTTTTTAACATTGAGATGCAATCCATATTGAAGGCTGCAATCTTTGATCTTCTTCAAGCAAGTACTTGAAGTCCTCCTCACTTTAAGAAAGAAAGGTTGTGTCATCTACATAATTGATACCACATTCTTCTGAGTCCAGTTTCTTGAATAATCTCAGCATACAGATTAAATGGGTATGGAGAAAAGATACAATCTTGATGCACATATTTCCTAATTTTAAACAGTGCAGTGGTTCCTAGCTCTGTTCACACAATAGCCTCTTGGTTTAGGTATAGATTTCATACTAGCACAATTAAGTGTTCTGGAATTCTCATTCTTCTCAATGTTAGCCATTATTTGTTACTATCTACACAGTTAAGCAGCATCACAATAGTTGGAGAAAGGATTGAAGTTATCAGTGACTTCATCTTACTTGGATCTATAGTCAACACTTTGATACCAGAAGTCAAGAGATCAGGAGACATACTGCACTGGGCAAGTCACCTGTCAGGGGTATCACCAGTAAACTGAAGAGCAATAATGTCGGTATGAAGACTAACATGTACCTGATTCAGGCCATTGTCTTTTCAATCACTTGCTCCTTATTTGAGAACAGTGAATAAGGATCCTATGGACTGCCAAAAGAACGAATAAATATCTCTTGGGAAAAGTGCAACCAGAATGCTCCTTGGAGGCAAAAATGGTGAAACTTTATCTCTTTTATACTTTGTTTATGTTGCTAATTCCTTAGAAGAGTACATCAGACATACTTTGAAACATGGAGAGTCAGTGAAAGACCCTAAAAAAAGATAAACACCATGACTACAGCAATAGGCTCTAGTGTGTCAGAGATTGTGAGGATGGCGCAGGATAGGAGAGGGTACAGATCTATTCTTTTTTTTTTTCATTATTTTTGTGTGAGTGTACCGTCAAATCAGATCTGACTGGTACAGGAGGATATTGTCCCTCCCCCGGCAGAGCATCTGGTGGATTTGAACCATGCGCCTCTGGGATTGTAGTTGCAGCTCCTTACCACTAGGCCACCAGAGCCCCCCGGTACAGATCTATTCTCTTATGAATTGTACTCAACTCAGTGGCACCTAACAACAACTGATAAGTTGTCTCTCCTGACAAGATGGTGAGACAAAATTTCACTATCCTTGCCTCTAAGGAGCACCCTGGTTGATCTCTTCCAAGTGAGAGTTGTTTGTTCTTTTAGAAGTGCATAGGCTATTCATTACTCTTCTTTAGTGCCACAATTTTGAAGGCATTGATTCTTCTATCATCCTTACTCATTTTCAGATATATAGGAAGCAGTCGAAAAAATCCCAAGCTTGCCTTGGATCAGGACCACCTTAGTCTGTAAACTGACACTGTTGCACTTTAGTACCTTGGAGAGGTCCTTGACAGCAGATTTTTCCAGTAAGGCACTTTAAAAAAAAAAAAAAAAGATTTCTTGACTTCTACTTCCATGGGTTTTGATTGTAGATCCACATAAAGATGTCATTGGTAATCTAAGTCTTTTCTCTGTCTATCATGATATTGCCTGTTGGTTCAGTGGATCAGGAATGACTCAGGGTAGGACCTTACCATCACACTGTTGCAAGACACCAGGGCCTATGTGGCATGGTCGGCCCAGGAGCATCTTCTAGCCACGGCTTCTTCAGTGTCTGCTAAAGGCTGTGACTCAGCTCAGGTACATTCGCACCCTGGCCAACAATAGAACCACTGCAAGCCAGGTTGAGGGGCCACAGTTTCAGTGTGGCCCAAACCACAGTCCCTCCCAGAGCACTAGACCACTGCCATCGCTGCCTAGAGTCCGCCCAGCTACCTGTCCCGTCTGCCCAGTGCCAGGAGCAACAATATCACAGGTACTTTGGGTAAAACACCGCTGTCTATCTACCCCACATTTGATCCCTTAAACTCAAGCAGAAGGGGCTGGGCCAGGCTAAGCTGGCCTGAGACATGGTTTCTGGAAAGGAACAGACCTTCCCTCTTCTGTCGTTCAGGTACTTTGAGTGAAACACTGCTGTCTAACTACACCATATGGGATCCCTTAAGCTTAAGCAGAACAGGCCGAGACATGATTTCTGAAAGGGAACAGATTTCCCTCTTCTGCCATTCAGGTAGTTTGAGTGAAATACTGCTGTCAGGCTACACCATGTGGGATCACTTAAGCTCAAGAAGGGGCCAGTCTAGGGAGAGCCTAATGAGACACAGTTTCTAGAATGGAACACATTTTCTTCCTCTGCCATTCAGGTTTTTTGGGTGAAACACCGCTGTTGGGCCAAGAAGGGAGCAAAAATATACAGATCCTTCACAAAACATTGTCATACTCTGGGTCACTTTATAGTTATAACAAACTAATAGCCACTAAGAAAAGACATGGTGTCAAGAAAGAAGCAGTTGTCTTCAGTCATCATGAAGAAACAAATAATCTTTCTCCTAAAAAAGCAGACCCAATGCATAATCAGATATGACCATCCCCATGCAGTCTTTGCTCTTTTTACAGTTAGCTATGATTTGTATTCCATTTGAGGGCACATACACCACCACCACCTTGCTGTAGGACCAAGCAGAACTAATCCTGCAGGACTTGTAAGGCTGTCAATGTTTAGGAAAGCTAAGTACCTGTTGTTCTATTGAGAAGGTCTGGTGAGTTTGAATTACCAACTTTTTTGTTTGAAGGTGAGTGTTGTGCACCACTAGCGCTGCTTATAATGGAAAAAATGTTCTTGAAAATCTACATATTTTACCACATCATACACTGAAAATACACAGGAATTGTAGGCAAAATGAAGACAGGCCACTAATACTTCTGTAACTCAAGAATCCTAATATAAACGTAATGATGATGATGCCATCAAGTGGGCTACAACTCATAGCAGCTCTCTAAACAACATATACCAACTTTATCCTATCCTGTGCAATCCTCATGATCTCTGTCCTGCTCAAAGCTATCTCCTTGAGAGACTGTTAAATAAACATAATGTTGTTGTTGATTGCCGTTGAGTCAAGCACGACTCATAGCGACCCTATGAACAAAAGGCCTGAAACCTTTCTATAATTATCATCATTTATCAAAGTTCGTAGAGTTTCCAAAGGCAGGTTGTTGAAGTGTATGCCACCCCTGCTTCCAAATTACATAAAAATTAAAACCACAACCCCTAAAGCCAACACATAGTGATCTAGGAAGCTCTGATGGCCTAGTACTAAGAAACTGCCCTGCCAACCCAAAGGCACGCTGTTCAAATCTGCCAGGTGCTCCACAGGAGAAAGATGGGCAGTTTCCTCCCATGAGACTGCCTGTCTCCGAAATAAACATACTAGGTATTCTAATATAGATATTAAGAAGTTCTGGTGGCCTAGTGGCAAGATACTGTGCTGCAGTCGTGAGGGCACACAGTTCGAGTCCACCAGCTGTTCCAAGGGAGAAGGATGGGCAGTTTCCTGTGAAATTAACCACATTTGAAAACACATTTGAAAGTTAGTTACGGGTCGGTTCTGACTCAACAGTACACAACAATAATATTAATACAGTGTACATGATGATTTTAATTTTTTAATGAGTATATTTAACAATAAACATAGGAGTTCATCTTAAAAGCAATGAGAATGTTGGAAGTAGTTTAATGAAACTATTGAGATTGTTGAGTTGGAGAGCTAAGAGCTGAGTGAGACCATCACCTCAAGTTGCAGGAACAAAGCAAGTGCAGTTATATAGCAAGGGTAGATGGGTAGTTATTTTGTGTTTGTTTATTTCTTTTGCACAAGATGCAGTGAACCATCTGATAAGTGCTTCCAAATTAATCACCAGCTTAATCTAGAGCAAGTATGTCAGAATAGGTATCATACATAAGAGTACTTATATATCCTTTCTACTATGTTAAGAAACTAACAGTATTAATTTACAGTTTGATACTATGATCTATAAATGTCTTTGGATTTGAAATCTGTTCATGATATTAAAAAGAAAATCAGGAAATGCTATTTAAATATAATTCAAGAAAGCCAAAAATAAATGGCACCCAATAGACAAAAAATTATCAGATATTTAAGATTTAGTTGTAAGAACAATTAGGATTTGGGTTCAGAATGCATACAGTTGTGTAAAACTGAGTTTGCATATGGTTAAAGATTGGGTTCACAACTAGCACCAAAGACACCATTACTGAAAAGAGACAGATCCCCTCTAACTATCGTTAAGGGATTGTATTCCCAACACAAAGGCAGGCAGTTAAAATCCACCAGTGGTTCCATGGGAACCATACCATGCAGTGTATGACCTCCCAAAAGCCATTTGAGGGTCAGCTATGAATCAGTTTCAACTTGACAGTATATAACAGCTGAATACAATGTTGCTCTTCAGAAGTACAACTTGGCAAACATATACATAAAGGAGCTCCTTTATGTTAATTGCTTCCTTTTCCTTTAAGCTGACCCATAGGGTGCATGATTTAGCAAATGAAGTATGGGCTGCATTTCTACCCCTTTACTTCCATTATTTACTATGTGACAGGCACAATGTTAAGAGCTTTAAAATATTATTATACTTAATTATCATAATTAAATAAGATTATTATTCTCATTATTTCAAAGTTGATTTTTCAGTCTGCACATTTTCAAAATTCCATAATTGTGTATACGGTTGGCTGGAGCTCTGGAATAAAGAGTTATGCTGCCAGTCTAAAGGCAAGACGTTCAAATCCATCAAATACTCTGTGGGAGAAAGAGCATTTCTCTTTCTGTGAATGAGGAAACCCTCAGTGTTCTCCCACTCTGTCTGTGGTGATTTTTATAGTCTCTGAAAACCCTCTGGAGAATCTGCTTGGATTTGGTCCCAACTTGATGGCTGTGAGTTGAATATTGTTGTTTATATAGTTTATGTGCAATGGAATAGCTGGAACAATTCGTTTAATATGTAAGACACATCTTGTTTCAACTCTGCTCAAAACCTCTCAGTTCTTCATTTCACTCAGTAAAAGGCAGAGTCTTTATAATGGCCTACAACATATAAGTGTTTTATAGACAGTCACCTAGCCCTTCCCAGTTCTACTCTCATTTAACTCTTTAAATAGCCTTTACTCCACATGAGATATTCTTGCTTTATGGTTTTTACTAGCATTTCCTTCTGCTTGGCATAATTACCCAGGTATGTATGCAAATTAAACTCCCTTATCTCAGCTGTTATATAGCCATTGAGTCCTATTCTGATCTTTGTATATAAATTGCAACTTGACTCCCCTTTCCCTACACCTGATCTAGTAGTAATGTGGCCTTTTAAAAACTTTTTTTATTTGTGTTTACATATAATCATTCATATACATCATGTTTTGTATGTGTACTTTGTTTTGTACAATCATTCATATACATTGTTTTTATATCATTACTTAACCACTTCTGTGTGCCTATTATCACCCCATCTTTTCAAGTCCCTATTGAAACTTTCCCATTACTTCACACACACCCCCTCACTAACCTCTGCTATCCTAGTGATATTTTTTTCCCCTCCCTTTCCCTTATTCTGTTTCCTTCTTGCCTTTCCCTTTGAAACATATCTTATTCAATTATCCTATTTTCACAATAAGGGCTTTATTTAGTATTTGTCCTTATGTGACTGAGATATTTCACTTAGCAAAATGCACTCTAGTCTCTTCCAAGTTACATAGTATTTTATGAAATTGTTGCTCCTTAGCTCATAATATTCCATAATGTGAAAGTGCCACAATTTCTCAAGCTATTTGTTTGTTGATGGGTATTTGGGCTGCTTTTGTTTTCTTGTTATTATGAATAATGCTGCTATGAGCATACAATAGAATGCATTTTGATTGCACGTTGAGTCAATTTCAGGCTGCAGAAGTTGGAGAATTCCTCATTTATTTCATCTTTGTGTTTTGTGGTTGGAGCATGTATTTGGATGATGATTGTATTAACACAATTTCCTTAGAATAGCACCCTATCACTCAAAAGTATAACACATAGGATAGACCTTGAAATGCTCTTTCTATAATGAATGCCATACTATTTCTCATCGATATGTCATTTCCAGCATAATGAGGTCATTACCATATTCAAAATACCAGTTTATCTTCGTTTACTAATGCATGTTATTTTTAGATGTCATCAAGTACAAATTATAGTGACCTGTGAACAATAGATTTGAACCCTGTCCTATCCTGTACCAACCTCATAGTCTCTGACACACTTGTGTCTTGCCACAGTTACTGTGTCCATCCACCTCGTTGAGGGTCGTCTTCTTCATCCCTCCACCTTCCCAAGCATGATGTTCCTCTCCAGTGAATAGCCTGTCCTGGCAACATGTCCAAAGTATGTGAGATGAAGCTTTATCTTTTTTGCCTCCAAAGAGCATTTTGGCTGCACTTTCTCCAAGATATATCTGCTTGTTCTTTTGGCAGTCCGTGGTTATTCAGTACTCTTCTCCAAAACCAAAACTCAAAGGCATCAATAATTCTTCTGTCATCCTTATTGACTGTTCAGCTCTCAGCAGCATGGCAAGTGATTGAAAAACCATGGCCTGAATAAGGTGTACCATAGTCCTCAGGTTAACTTCATTGTTCCTCAATAATTTGGAGCCATCTCTGACTACAGATTTTCTCAGTGCAGTACATCTCTTGATCTCCTGACTGCTGGTACCAAGTGTATTGGTTGTGGATACAGGTGAAAGGAAGATGTTAACAGTTTCAATATTTTTGTTTGTCTTTCATGATGTTGCCTATTCTTGCAGTGGTGAGAATTTTTGTTTTCTTAATGTTAAGTTGCATCCAATATTGAAGGCTGTAGTCTTTGATCTTCTGCAGCAAGTGCTTCAAGTCCTCCTCACTTTCTGCAGGCAAGGTTGTGTCATCTGCATAATGAAGGTTATTAATGAGTCTTCCTCCAATCCTGATGCCACCATATTCTTCATTGTAGAGTCCATCTTGTGTGTGTGTGTGTGTGTGTGTGTGTGTGTACTGTCAAATCAGATCTGACTGGTACAGGAGGAGATGGCCTCTTCCTTCTCGGGCAGAGCATCTGGTGGATTCGAACTGCGTATCTCTGGGATTGCAGTGCAGCTTCTTGTCACTAGGCCACCAGAGCTCCCGAGTCCATCTTGAATAATTTGCTCAGCCTACAGATTGAATAGGTATAGACAGATAGATGATACAACCTGGCACACACTTTCCCTAATTTTAAACCATTCAGTGTTCCCTTGCTCTGTTTACACAACAGCCTCTTGTTCTAGGTATAGGCTTTACATGAACACAATTAATTGTTCTTGTACACCCATTTTTCTCAATGTTAGCCATAATTTTTTATGATTCACTAATGCCTGGGATGTCAATCTTCGTATGTTCTATTTCATTTTTTTGCATCTTCTAGTTTTCCTAAATCCATACTTCATACATTCCAAGTTTCAGTTACTAATGTTGTTATGTGCCGATGAGTCCCCTGCGATTCATAGCGACCCTATGTACAACAGCCCTAAACTCCGCTCTGTCCTGTGCCAATCGCACTGTCTCTGACACTCCCAACCCAATTATCCCAGTCACTGAATCAATCCACCTCATGGAGGGCCTTCCTCTCCTGCGCTGTCCCTCCACCCTCCCAAGCATGATGTCCCTCTCCAAGGACCAGTCTCTCCTCACAACATGTCCAAAGTATGTTAGACGGAGCCTCAGAATCCTTGCCTCCAAGGAGCCACCCGGTTTAACCCTTTCCAGGGCAAATCTGTTTGTTTTCCTAGCAGTCCATGGTATTCTCAGTACTCTTCTCCAGCACCCCAGCTCAAAGGCATTAATTCTCCTTCTATCCTCCTTGGTCATTGTCCAACTCTCTGATGCATAACAAGTGATTGCGAAGACCATGGCCTGTATCAGATGCACCTTAGTCTCCAGAGAGACACCATTGCTCTTCAGTACTTTGGAGAGGTCCCTAACAGCAGACTTTCCCATGGCAATGTGCCTTTTAATTTCCTGGCTGCTGGTGCCAAGACTGTTGACTAGGGAGCCAAGCAAACTAAAGCTGTGTACAATCTCAATCTCTTCACCATCCATCCTGATGCTGACAATTGGTCCAGTGGTGAGAATCTTTGTCTTCTTGACACAGAGCCACAATCCATATTGTAGGCTGCAGTCCTTGACACTCTGCAGCAGGCGCTTCAGGTCCTCTTCAGTTACTAATAGATGTTTGCAAATGAAGGTCCATCATTGGGTAAAAGCTTTATTCCTTTCGAGTCATTATGGTGGACTCAACCTTGCGGAGGCAGCTCTTTCCCAGTCACATTTTAAGTTCTTCCAACCTGATGCTCTCATCATCTGGCATTGTTCTCTTGTCCATAAAGTTTTAGAAGGCCTTTTATTTCATAAATGAATGACTAGTGCTGGTAATTTTTTTGATAGAGAACTGCTAGAAGTTCAGACTGGATTAAGAAGTTGTGGCACAAGGATGTTATTACTGATCTCAAGTGGATTGTGGCTCACAGCAGAGAATCCCAGAAAGATGTTTTATTGATTGTGCAAGGACTGTGTGTATCATAACATTTGACTTTGTGGGTCATAACAAACTATGGCTAACATAGTGAAGAATGGGCATCCTAGAACACTTAACTGTGCTCCTGCAAAACCACGAAGCAGTTGTGTGAACAGAACAAGGGACACTGCATGTTTTAAAAAGAGGAAAGGTGTTCATCAAGATTGTATCCTTTCTCCATACCTGTTAAATCTGAAAAATGAGCAAATCCGTTAAGAGGCTGGACTCTTAAGAAGAGTGTGACATTAGGATTGGAGGAAGATACCTCAATAACCTGCCTTAGATAGGTGACACAGCTTTGCTCCAGAAGATGAAGACTTTAAACACTTAATTCAGGACATCAAAGACTACAGCTTTCAATATGAGTTATATCTCAACATCAAGAACATAAAAATCCTCACTACTGGACCAATAAGCAAACAATGATTGATGGAGAAAAGAGTAAAGTTGTCTCCACACTCAACACTAAGGGTAGCAGTAGTCAAGAAATCAAAAGACACATCACATTGGGAAAATATATGCTGTTAGAGACCTTTCCAAAGCGTTAAGGAGCAACGATATCAATTTAAAGACCAAGTCATGATATTTTCCCTTGTTATCTATGCATCTGAAAGTTGAATAATAAGGGAAAACAGAAGAATTATCTTTGAATTGTGGTGTTGACAAAGAGTACTGAATATCCCATGAGCTTCTGAAAGAACAAACAAATCTTATCTGAAAGGAAGTGCAAATAGAGTGCTCCTTAGAGGCAAAGATGGTATAACTTTGTCTCATTTCCTTTGGGCATATGAGGAGGAAACAGTCCTTGGAGAAAGACATCAGGTAGAGTGTCCCCATAAGAGAGGAAGACCCTCAAGAGATCGATTGACATGGTGATTACCACTATAGGCCTGAGCAGGACAGAGGTCCTAAAGAGCACAGGATAAGGCAAGGTTCAAATCTTGAACCTTGTTCATAGAGTCCCTGTGGATTGTCAACTTGTTAACACTTAGCAACAACGAAAGATATTTGCAATGAATATGTCAGTGGTTGTTCAGAATTCTATCATGCAATCTCCTTTCTCTCAGCAATACCATGTTTCTGATTACCAGCCCTTGTTTGTTTCCAATATTTTCATCTATTCTTCTTATTAATATCTCTGTATTGCATATTTGATGACTTTCAGACTTGCAGGAATTGATAGAAATCCTCAGTTTCTTCATAATTGCTTTTCGTAGTTGGTGGATAAACTTGCAGGGTAGTATTAAAAGCAGATGGCACAATCTTGCTGAAAGTGAGGAGGACTTGAAGCACTTGTTGCAGAAGATCAAGGAATGTGGCAGCCTTCAGTATGGATTGCATCTCAATGTCAAGAAAACAAAGATTCTTACCACTGGACTGATAGGAAACATCATAAAGTCTGGAGAAGAGAATGAAAATGTCAACAGCTTTATCTTGCTTAGATCCACAATAACACCCGTGGTACCAGCAGTCAGGAAATAAGGAGACACATTGCACTGGGAAAATCGGCAGTTAGGGACCTCTCCAAATTATTGAGTAATAATGTCAGTTTGAGGACTAAGGTGCATATGATTTAACCCATAGTTTTTCTGATCCCTTGTTATTCATCTGAGTGCTAGATGATGACTAAGGATAACAGAAAAACAATTGATGCCTTTGAGCTGTGGTATTGGAGAAGAGCACTGAACATCCCATGGATGGCTAAGACATCAGACAGGTATGTCTTTGAGAGGGTGCAGCTGGAATGCTCTTTGGAGGCAAGATTGATGAGGTTTCACCTCACATTCTTTGGGCATATTGATAGAAGGGGCTATTTTTGGAGAGGGACATGATGATGGGAAGGGTGGAGCGGGACAGTAAGACCCTCAATTAGTTGTATTATCATGGTGACTGCCTCAGTGGGCTCTTGTGTGTCATGAAGTGTGAGAATGGCACAGGATAGAACAGTGTTCAGATGTTTTGTTCACAGGGTCACTATGAGTCGTATTTGACTCATTGGTACCTAACAACAACAGATCTTTATTGTATGTGTGGTTTTGGATGTTATCTTCTCTATGACAGCATTGTAATACAGAATAGATCCTGAATGTTTCTTTTTGGTAATGAACATAATACCATCCACTTTAACTTGTTTTCATAGTAGACTGCATGATTGTATGATTCAGAAGGGCACACCGGTCCATTTTAGCTCACTAATGCTTTGGAAAATCAATCTTTATTTGTTCCACTTCATTTTTGACAACTTCAAATTTTCAGAGTCATACTTCCTAATGCCATGTTCCAGTTATTAATTGATGTTTGCAGCTGCTTATCCTTATTTTGTGTCATGTCATCTTCATTGGCTGGAAGCATTGCTCTGTCCATATCTTTAAGGTGGACCCAATTTTGAGAACACACCTCTTTCCCAGTTGTCCTTTGAGTGCCTTTCAACCTGAAGGATTCAACTTCCAGCATTTTATCACCATTTTTAGAGTTGTTTGTAGAGTTTTCTAGTGCTCACTATTTCAGAAGTGGACGACCAGTCCTGCTTCCTAATTTGCATTAATCTAAAAGTCCCACTGAAACTCACCCTGGGAGTTCTTTCTTATATATGAAATACCATTGTATATCAGTCTTCTCTAGATTAACATAAAGATTTGAAATATGCATTTTCACTTTTTTTATATTGTTGTTGTTATGTGCCGCTTGCGACTCTTAGCGACCCTATGAACAACAGCTCTAAACTCTGCTCTGTCCTTTGCCAATCTCATTGTCTCCATCACAGTCATCCCAATTGTCCCAGTCGCTGAATAAATCCACCTCCCAGAGGGCCTTCCCCTCCTGCACCTGCCCTCCACGCTCCCAAGTATTATGTCCCTCTCCAAGGACCGGTCCCTCCTTACAACATGACCAAAGTACGTCAGACGATTCTCAGAATGCTTGCCTCCAAGGAGGAGCCTGGTTTAACCCTCTCCAGGATGAATCTGTTTGTTTTCTTAGCAGTCCATGGTACCCCCAGCTCTCTTCTCCAACACCAAAGCTCAAAAGCATCGATTCTCCTTTTATCCTCCCTAGCCATTGTCCAACTCTCTGATGGAGAACAAGTGATTGCAAAGACCATGGCCTGTATCAGACTCACTTTAGTGTCCACAGCGACACCGTTGCTCCTGAATACTTTAGAGAGGTCATTAACAGCAGACTTTCCCATCGCAGTCCGTTTTTTGATTTCCTGACTGCTGGTACCAAGAGTGTTGACCGTGGAGCCAAGCAAACTGTGAACAATCTCAATCTCTTTGCCATCCATCCTGATGCTACCAATTTGTCCAGTGGTGAGAATCTTTGTCTTCTTGACATTGAGCCTCAGTCCATACTGAAGGCTGCAGCCCTTGACCCTCTGCAGCAAGTGCATGAGGT
>NW_006400193.1:455572-458666 GCF_000299155.1 Elephantulus edwardii | reverse complement strand
ATTAAATTTTTGAAAACAATGAGGATTGTTTCATACTAATGTTCCTCATAATTAGTAAATAATGGAGCTCCATTGCCTCTGAAATTAATTTTCATGAACTCCAGCACAGAAATTGTTACTTGGCTTATAGACACTTGTGGAAAACATTTTAATTGAGATCATCTCTAAGCAAACACTATTTAATACTTTACTAGTGACAATATAGGAAAAGAGTTGTTGTTGTTATGTGCTGTCAAGTCGTTTGCGATTCATAGCTTATTTATGCTTAGCTTATTTAAGCAGAACTTAGTATATACAAAAATTAACTAGTATTTTCATTATTATACTTTTTTTAAAAAAATACTGATTTATTTACAACGTTTGAATACATGGAAATAGCCCAGATGTCCCACTGCAACCGTATGGATTAAGACTTTGTGGTACTTTCATGCAAGGGAATATTATACAGCATGTAGGAGCAATGATTTTGTAAATTACTACCCAACTTGGGAGATACTAGAGAGCATTATGCTGAGTGAATTAACTCAGTCTCAGAAGAAAAAAAATATTGTATGATTACTCTTTATATTGTTGTTGTTAAGTGCCGTCGAGTCGCAGACAACTTATATTGACCCTGTGAAGGAGAATCCTCAATGCTTGGGTGTCTCTCATCCTCTCTACTCTTTATAGTGAATTAATATTTTTAATTTTTCTTTATTTTAGGGTTAATTTTGTTTAAGCTGCATCAATGGAGCACATACAGGGGGCCTGGAAGACAATTAGCAATGGCTTTGGATTCAAAGATGCAGTGTTTGATGGCTCCAGCTGCATCTCACCTACAATAGTTCAGCAGTTTGGCTATCAACGCCGTGCATCAGATGATGGCAAATTCACAGATTCTTCTAAGACAAGCAACACTATTCGAGTTTTCTTGCCAAACAAGCAAAGGACAGTGGTATGTAAGCGTTGCCTCTCAAAAAAATTTAGCTACCCTCCTGCCTGTAGAAAACTTGGACCATAATGCTCAATTTACAGATAAACAAAATCTTCATTGCTATTTCAGGTCTTTATTAATGGACTTTCTAATTGCATAAGTCATTGCTTTATATATTGTTATGTTCCTTCCATAGTCACTGTTTTTTCTCCATCTCATTCATTCATTCATTTATTCATTTATTTATTTATTTATTTATTTATTTATTTATTATATTTGCCTGGATTATCTTCCTTTCTGCAACTTATTACCAAATGGTACATATTCTATAGAATAATTATTAAAGGCTTTTTAAATAAAGCTTAGATCTTAAAAACAAAAGAATTTTTTTCTGATTGTTATTTTTATATGTTTTATAGTTCATAACAAGGCTGTGAATCACCTTTCTTCCTTTTCTCTAGGACATTGCCAGCCAACAGTTATTTCTGGATAATCTGTTTTTATTCTATGAGTAACAGGAGTTTTCTGACACAGAATGTTGTTGTGTTGTCGAGTCTCCTACAACTCATCGTGATGCTGTGTACAACAGCCAATCTCACTGTCTCCGACAAACTTACCCCCATTACCCCAGTTACCGAATCAGTCCATCTCATAGAGGGTCTTCCTCTCCTGCGCTGTCCCTTCACTCTCCCAAGCATGATGTCCCTCTCCAAGAGCTGGTCCCTTCTTGCAACATGTCCAAAGTATGTCAGACCAAGCTTCAGAATCCTTGTCTCTAAGGAACGGCTTGCTCTCACCCTTTCTAGGATGAACCTGGTTTTTTTCTTTTAGCAGACCATAGTATATTCAATACTCTTCTTCAACACCACAGTTCAAAGACATCAGTTCTCCTTCTGTCATCCCTAGTCATTGATATGCACCTCTCTGATGCAAGTGATTGCAAAGACCATGGCCTGTATCAGGCGCACCATAGTCTCCAGACTGACATCGTTGCTGTTCAGTACTTTGGAGAGGTCCCTAACAGCAGACCCAATTCAATACATCTTTTCATTGTCTGGCTGCTGGTGCTAAGAGTGTTGATTTTGGAGCCAAGCGAACTGGAGTTGTTAACAGTCTCAGTCTCTTCACCATCTATCATGATGCTGCTATTCGGTCCAGTAGTGAGAATCTTTACTTTCTTGATATTGAGCTTCAATCCATATTGAAGGCTGCAGTCCTTGACCCTCTGCAGCAAGCACTTCAGGTCCTCCTCAGTTTCAGCAAGCAGGGTTGTGTCATCTGCATAATGCAGATTGTTGCTGAGTCTTATCTCCAATCCTGATGCCATATTTCTCCCCATAGAGCCCAGCCTCCTGGATAATCTGTCTGCAAGTTTTCTGCTGTTCAGAGAAAATAGGTAGAGATGTCAGTTCAAGTCTGCTACATCGGAAACATCAGAAAGCAAGTACAGTCTTGAAATAGTAAAAGAACTGAAGCAAAACATACAGTGAGAAGACAGATTATCTTGATTTTGCCTAATGCCATATCCAAATCATTTTGTGTTTAGCCTCTGATATTTGCTTTTCTCTAATCTCAAGATCACATTCCAGGAACCAGTAGATGATGCCATACCTGGCCTGCAGTCATCCTTTTGATGGTATGGTCATCAGTTTGAAGCAGTATCCCCTTGGGGCTTTTATGTTGTCAGTGATTATCACTTCACATTAGCAATTACTGACTGTGTATCTTCCAACACCCATCCTCCAGATTGGCAAAAACATGATCCCTAGCCAAGTCAACTATTTTGAGAGTCCTCTGAGGCCACCAAAACCTCTGTCACAGATTTGGTGGCCACCATTTGACAGACAATTCCAGTCCAGACAGCTTAGATATCTTTGTTTATCACAAAGATAAACGCTGCAGTGTCTAGGAGGCAACCTCACAGCAAACCCCTCTTCAAACATGGAATTATATTAAGAAGGAACCAAAAAATGAGCAGAATAGGAAACAAGAAAATCTTTCCGATGAAGGGCTTTTGAACATTCTGAAATAAATTGTAAAGAATGTTTTTTAATAAGTTTCTTATACAGATAGAGAAGAACATAAAAGGGACAGAATCTTTTTTAAATTTATTATTAATTACAATGAAAATTTACAGAGACTTTGTTCCATTCATACATTGTTGCACTTTTCTCCTCTCCC
>NW_006400193.1:446198-455472 GCF_000299155.1 Elephantulus edwardii | reverse complement strand
ACTTTTCTCCCCTCTCAACCCTCCCCCCTAGTACACTACCCTCTTGGTAAAGTAAAAGAAAAATTCTTTCCCTCCCCCCAGGTCCACTCCACTATATAGCCTTCATTCTGGACTCCTGTCATGGCAAAAATACCTAATAACATATCCCTCTTAAACAGTTTTCTCCCTCGTCTGTTTCAGTGCAGTATACATTATTGAACCCATCTTTCTCAGTCTCCCCCCAACCCTGAGGTCAGTCTTGTTTTACAACAGTGGCACCATGCAGTATTTTCCTTTTGTGACTGAGATACTTCACTCAGCATAATGTCCTCCAGGGTCACCCATTTTGAATAATACTGCATGAGTTCCTTGGTTTTCAATGTAGCATAGTATTCCATTGTGTGAATATACCACAGCTTCTCTATCCATTTGTTTTTTCATGGGCACTTAGGTTGTTTCCAATTCCTTGCTATTGTAAACAAAGCCAGTAAACATGGATGTGCATATATCTGCTTGGATGTCAGTTATGGTCTCTTTAGGGTATATTCCCATAGTGGAATTGCTGGGTCAAATGGTAACTCTGTTTGCAACTTTTTGAGAAAGCATCTTACTGCTTTCCACAATGATTGCACCATTTTACACTCCCACCAACGGTAAATAAGGGTCTCAGTTTCTCCACAACCTCACCAGCATTTGTTGCTTGCTGTTCTGTTAGATTTTGCTATTCTGACTGGGGTGAGATGATATCTCATAGTTGTTTTGATTTGCATCTCTTTTAGAGCTAGGGATTTTGAACATTTCTTCATGTGCTTGTTAGCCATCTGAATGTCTTCTTTGGTGAAGTGTCTGTTCATATCCTTTGCTCATTTTTCTATTGGATTATTTACCCTTACCTTGTTGTGGTGCTCAAGTATTTTATAAATTCTGGATATAATTCTTTTATCTGATATGTCATTACAAAATACTTTTTCCCAGTTTGTGGCTTCCCTTTTTACCCTGTTGGAGAAGCTTTTGGATGTGCATAGGGATTTGATTCTTAGAAGATCCCATTCATCTACGTCATCTTCTCCTGGTTGTAGGTTTTTCAGGATACTTGGAAGGCTGTTTATGTGGATTAGGACTTCTATCTAGTGTTTTTCCAAGCTTTTCTTTAGTGATGATTATAGTCCTTGGTTTTAGTCCTAGGTCATGATCCACCTTGAGTTGGTTTTTGTATATCGAGTGAAGTGTGGTCTTGCTTGAGTCTTTTGCAGATACTTTTCCAATTTTGGTAACAGCACTTTTTAAAAAGGCATAGCTGATTTCCCCATGTAACTGATTTCATGTCCTTGTCAGAAATCAGTTGACCATAGATAGATGGGCTGATCTCCGGGTTCTCACTTCTGTTCCATTGATCCATGTGTCTGTCATTGTACCAGTACCATGCTGAGACAGAATCTTTTAAACACTTTATAAAATCTAATAGATTAAAATGATTGGAAAATTACAAGCAATACAAAAACAATGAAGTGAAATTCAGAATATTAAGATGAAAATCACAGAAATCGATAACACATTGAAAGAGCAAAAGGGCAAAATTGAAGAACTGGAACACAAAAATAATGAATTAGAGAACAAACCACTCAATACTCATCTGTTAGAGGAACAGCCAGAGTGAGGGAGGAAGGGAGTGAAGGAAGGAAAGAAGGAAGAAAGGAGGGAGGGAGGAAGAGCGAGACAAAGAAATATATGGCCAAGCTCTCTCTCCATTGTTCCTGTGTGGCATAGCTACTGGGGGAACAAGATTGGCAAACCTCATACTGTTCCCTGCAAGGTAACTGGGCACTGTGGCTGTGTTGGTGCATCTGATCCCTGCACCCCGAGGCACTGGAACATCTCAGCCCCTGTGCCCAAGAAGCTGATGGTGATGGCTGGAATTGATTACTGCTACACCTCAGCCAGGGGCTACACAGCTACCCTGGGCAACTTCATCAAGGCTACCTTTGATGCCATCTCCAAGACCTACAGCAACTTGACCCTAGATTGCTGGCAAGAGATTGTGGTCACCAAGTCTCCCTACCAGGAATTGACTGACCATTTTGAAAAGACTCACACCAGAGTCTCTGTATAATAAATAAAGTGAATTAAGTTAAAAATAATATATATGGAGAGACATCAAAAGAAATGGCTTTTCTGTGATTTAGAAAGCCAGAAGAGACAAAAAAATCATAAAATTGTTCAGGATTTGCTGCTTAAAATTTCCCAAACATTGTGAAAAATGAGAAAATATATAATCAAGAAACTGAGTAGTTGTTGTTGTTATTGTTATGTGCCATCGAATCACTTGCCCCTGTGTGCAATAGGCCTGAACCCTGCTCTATCTTGAGCTAAACTCATCATCTCGGACATAACCACCCCATTACTCCAGTCACTTGAATCAACCCATCTCATCCAGGGTCTTTCTCTCTTGTGCTGTTCCTCTACCCTTTGAATAATGATTTCCTTTGGCAAGGACTGGTCCTCCAAAGTATATTAGACAAAGCTTCAAAATCCTTGCTTCCAAGGTTTCACCCTCTCCAAAATGAACCTGTTTGTTCTTCTTGTGTTTTGTTATGTGCCACAACTCAAAGGCTAGTTCTTTCATTCTTAAATAGGATGATAGACCCTCCAAAAAGCCCCACCAAGACATACTCACATTTTCTAAAATGATAGACAGTAATGAAAACAACTTTGGAAAAACAGTCCCATCCAAAGGAGAACCAGTAAGATTCAGTTGATTTCTTGGTAAAAACCATACAGTCAGGAAAGCATATATAAAGCTGAAAGGAAGAAAAAATTGCCGAACTTCTAAATGGAAAGGAAGTCAAGGAGATCTGAAAATGAGTTTTGATTTAGATACAGGAATAAAACAGAAACTTAGAAGTAAACTCCAAAAAATTATTTAACTCTCTTAGCAATATTAAAAAGAAGAAAATTATAAAGATTTAGTAAGCATCAAGACAACAACAAAGAGAAAAATGTGAGTAAAATAAACACAGGACAGAAAAGCATTTGGAAGAAAGATCAGAAACACAACAAAAAAAGAGTGCAACAAAAAAATAAAATCATAACTGCACTGCAATCCCAAAGGCAAACCGTTTGAATCCACCAGCCACACCTTGGGAGAAGGTTGGAAAGTGTGTTCCTGTGTAATTTACTGTCTGAAAACCTGCTGGAGAGTCAGATATTGATCATTTCTGACTCAGTGGTACACAAAATCATAATTACACTGAATATGAATGAACTAAATATACCAGTAAAAAAAAAAAGAGTAGCAGAATGGATAAGAAACATGACCCATTAAAATGCTGTCTCCAAGAGACATATATCAAAGGGAAAAAAAAAACCAAAACAATACCAAGTATCACTCAAACAGAAATCTAGAAAACGCAAGAGTGGCAGTATTAATTTCTTGTAAAATAGACTTCAAGACAAAAATCTGCTTCAGAGGTAAGGATTAGCATTTTATAATAATCAGAGGGTCAATTGAACAAAAGAAAAACAACATGACTATAATTAATATTTTCACACCCAATGACAGAACTACATGTAAAGCAAACTTTATAATCCGTTTAAAGAGAGTGAGACATACCCATCCATAATAATGAATTATGAAGACTTTCAGTGAAGGATAGAACCATTTTTGATGATAAAATAATTAGAAAAATCAACAAAGATACTGAAGACCTTAAATAGTACAAACTTAACAACTGAATCTTACAGACATACTTAGAACTTTTTGCCTAGCAAGGTCATAGTGAAATTCTTCCCAGTCTACACAGAGCATTATTCAGAATAGACCACATATTAGCTCATAAAACAAGCCTCAAATTAAAAACCATTAATATATTGCAAAGTATCTTATCAATTCACAGTGCCAAAAAATTGAAAATTGACTTCAGGAAGATAAAGGGGGGGGGGGAATCCAAGAATACAGAAACTAAATAATGCACTACTTGAGTGCTTTTGAGTAATTGAATAAGCAGACACTTTGCCATCAAGTTGGAATCGACTCATAGCTGACCTGCCATTCTATTTTTGGAGAGTATAAATTTCGCAGGAGGAGATTGCCCATCTTCCTCCATGGAGCCACTCATGGATTTAAACCATCAGAGAGGTACTATGATTTTGTTAGCAGCAAAATTCCCTATGGACTATGCTATAAGAGCTCTTCATTGGGTAATAGAAGAAAGTTAGTTTTATTTATTATTTATACTGCTCAGAGGAATATAAAATGATACAGCTACTCTGGAAAGCAATTTGGCACTTCCTTAGAAAGGTGGGAGTAGAAAAGCCATTTGATCTAGCAATTCCACTACTAGGTAGGGGTGTGTGTGTGTGTGTGTGTGTGTGTGTGTGTGTGTGTGTGTATAGAAGTAAGAGCTACAACTCAAACTGACATATGTCCATGTTTATTGCAGTTCTATTTATAATAAGGAGTTGGAAGCAACACAAGTGCCCATCAGTAGATGAATGGTTAGAAAAATTGTGGTACATTCACACATGCATCACTTAACATTGGTCAAGAATTTGTGATATGTTGCACATCATGTATGAAATGGAAATAAACTGAGTGGTGGTGGTGGTTGTTGTTATGTGTCATCAAGTTGCCTGTGACTCATAGCAACCCTGTGTACACCAGCCCTAAATCCTGATCTATCCTGTGCCGATCTCACTGTCTCCAACACGCCCACATTCTTACCCCAGTTACTGAATCAATCCACCTCACAGAGGGTCTTCCTCTCCTGAACTTTCCCTCTACCTTCCCAAGAATGACGTCCTTCTCCGAGGACTGGTCCCTTCTTGCAACATGTCCAAGGTATGTCAGATGAAGCCTCAGAATCCTTGCCTCCAAGAGAAACCTGGTTTAACCCTCTCCTGTATGAACCTGTTCATTTTCTTAGCAGTCCATGGTATATCCAATACTCTTCTCCAACGCCACAGCTCAACGCCATCAATTCTCCTTCTGTCCTCCCTAGTCATTGTCCAGCTCTCTGATACATAGCAAGTGATTGCAAAGACCATGGCCTGGATCAGGCACACCTTAGTCTCCAGAGTGACACCATTGCTCTTCAGTACTTTGGAGAAGTCCCTAACAGCAGAGTTTCCCATCGCAGTACGTCTTTTAATTTCTTGGCTGCCACTGCCAAGAGTGTTGACTGTGGAGCCAAGCAAACTAAAGCTGTGAATAATCTCAATCTCTTCACCATCCTGATGCTGCTAGTTGACCCAGTTGTGAAACTCTTTGTCTTCTTGATATAAGCCTTAATCCATATTGAAGGCTGCAGTCCTTGACCTCTGAAGGAAGCACTTCAAGTCCTTCTCAGTTTCAGCAAGCAGGGTTGTGTCATCTGCATAATGCAGATTGTTGATGAATCTTCTACCAATCCTATTGCCACACTTCTCCTTATACAGCCCAGCCTCCCGGATAATATGTTCTGCATATAGATTGAAATGGTATAGAGATGGGACACATCCTTGGCGTATATCCTTCCCAATTTTGGATTATGAAGTGTTTCCTTGCTCTGATCTGATGACTGCCCCTTGTTCTAATGTAGGTTTTGCTTTAGCACAATCAATTCTTCTGGGATTCCCATTCTTCTCAGAGTCACCCACAATCTGTTGTGATCCACACAGTCAAAAGCCTTTGCATAATCAAGGAAACACAGAAAGACATTCCTCTGGTACTCCCTGCTTTCAGCCAAGAGCCATCTAACACTAGCAACAATATGCCTAGTACCACAACCCCTTCTAAAACTGGCCAGCACTTCTGGCAGTTCTCTGCTTTTGAGCTTTTCCAGACGTTTTTGGATGATCTTCAACAGAATCTTGCTTTCATGCAATATTAATTTCCACACTCTGTTGGGTCAGCCCTTCTTTGGAATGGGAACAAATATAGATCTCTTCCAGTCAGTTGGCCAAGTGGTTGTCCTCCATATTTCTTGACACAGCATGGTGAGCATATCCAGGGCAGCATCTGTTAGTTGAAATACATCATTTGGTATACCATCTATTCCTGGGGCCTTATTTTTTGCTAATTCCTTCAAAGCAGCTTGAACTTCATCACCATAGGCTCATATGTTGTTTCATGAAATTCTTCTGTGTCTGCCAATTCCTTTCGGTACAGTGACTCTGTATACGCTTTCCATCTTCTTTTAATACTTCCTCGATCATTTACTGTTCTGCCTAGAGATTTGAATTTTTTCGTCAGTTCCTTGAGCTTAAATGCCGAGCAAGTTTGGCCTTTTGTTTTTCTGAGTCTAGCTCCTTGCACATTTCATTGTAATATTTTACTTTGTCTTCCTGTGCTGCCGTTTGAAATCTTCTATTCAGCTCTTTAGTATCTTGAATTCCTCCTTCTGCTTTGGCTTCTTGGCACTCTTCTATTCTGACATCCATTTCGGTCTTTTCTTCCTCCTCTGTCTTTGTAATGACCTTTTGCACTCTTACTGGATGAAACTCTTGATATCCTCCCACAACTCATCTGGTCTTTGCTCATTGGTGTTCAAGGCCTCAAACCTCTTCCTGAGATGGTTCTGAAATTCAAGTGGGATAGGCTCAAGGTCATATTTTGGTTCCCATGGATTTGATTGAGTTTTCCTTGGCTTCAGCTTGAACTTGCACATGAGTAGTTGGTTCCACAGTCAGCACCAGGCCTAGTTTTCACAGGTGATATTGAGCTTCTCCAGTAGTTCTTTCCACAGATATAATCATAATCAGTCTGATTTCTGTGCATACCATCAGGTGAAATCCATGTGTATCACTTGTGTTTATGGTTCTTTTTTTTTTTTTTTTATGGTTCTTATAAAATGTATTTGCAATGAATAAGTCATTGATTATACAAAATTCAATCATTCTCTCTCCAGCTTCATTTCTGTCACCAAGTCCATGTTTACCAACTACTGAGTCTTCTTCTCTGTTCCCAACTTTTGCATTCCAGTCACCCATTATTATCAATGCATCTTGATTGCATGTTTGATCTATCTCTCTGACTGTAAAAGTTGGTAGAAATCTATTTCCTTTTTTTTGGCTCTGGTTGTTGGTGTATATATCTGAATAATAGTGGTATTCACTGGACTTCTTTGTATGCGTATGGATATTATCCTGTTACAATATTGTATTTCAAGACATATCTAGAAATGACTTTTTTAACTATGAAAGCAACCCCATTTTTTCCTCATTTTTTTCATCTACAGAGTAATATATGATAGATCATCTGACTCAAAATGTCTCATGCCAGTTCATCTCATCTCCACAATACGTCCGTCAGTATTTATGCATTCCATTTATTCCTTAACAATATCTAATTTTCCTACATTCATGGTTCTCATAGTCTATGTGCCAGTCACTAGTGTCTGCTTACAACTGTTCCTCTTCCTTTATATTTCTATACTTGAAAGTTCTGCTTCAGTTGCCCTGTTAGTTTACATGTGTTCTGTTATACATAGGGTTTTCAGAGGCCTGATATTTCAAAGTCGATGGCCAGTCCTTCTTAATCTTCTAGTCTGTCTTAATCTGATGCTCAGATTTAGAGAAGTATCTGACAGACAAGCGTTTTACAGGAAAAAATGAAAGCTATTTCCCTAATTGTGGAATTCACCATTAGTATCAGTGTTGTCCCTGCCCTTGGTACAAGTGTCTTGACCCACTTATTTCCCTGCTTCACCATCCATCAGCATCCCCATCCACTCACTCCTACCCTTCAATATCTGTCTCCCATTGTCCAGCCCTTGATCTGATAGCTTATATCTGAAGCTTTCTGTATGTGCTTC
Organism: Elephantulus edwardii; assembly: GCF_000299155.1. Lineage (NCBI taxonomy): Eukaryota > Metazoa > Chordata > Mammalia > Macroscelidea > Macroscelididae > Elephantulus > Elephantulus edwardii. Next base: position 447,703 of record NW_006400193.1, on the reverse strand, counting down.
TGTGATTGCAAACACTTCAGCTGCTGACAATTTCTCATGCTGTGGCCAGTGTCTCTTAAGTTTAGTGGTAATGTTTCCCAAGCGAGGGTGATATGTCCTGTATAACTGGTGTATAGATTGTTTTCTTCACCCAAGGGCCTGTGGCCCGAAGACCCCAACAGTTTCCAGTGCCGCCTTGAGCTCTGGGTCTTGTTTCCCTTTACAGTAGGGATAGTATAAGTCCTCAGAATCATAAGAAATGGTTTATACACACATAGAATGAATTCATTTTAAAGAGGTAAGATGAGGGATAGTTGTTGTTGTTATGTGCCGTCGAGTCATTTGCGACTCATAGCAACCCTATGTACAACAGCCCTAAACCCTGCTCTATCCTGTGCCAATCACATTACCCCTGACACACCCATCCCGATTACCCCAGTCACTGAATCAATCCACCTCATAGAGGGTCTTCCCCTCCTGTGCTGTCCCTCCACCCTACCACGTATGATGTCCCTCTCCAATGAGGGATAGAAGAATAAAAAATTGGCATTTTCAAAGTACAAATTAAAAGATGATAGATAAGGTATACACATGTCCATACACCACTCTAGTATATTATTTGATTAAAATTGAGTAGGTGCATGCCTGAGGGTGAGAATGTTGTGTGAGTTAAAATATCTTTTTTTTAAATTTCTTTTCTTTTTCCCAGCTATCTTAGGAGGTAAAAAGGCAGCCATGTGACCGGAGGCAAAGATGTCAAAGCTTTGTCTTGTATATGGGCATGTGTGGCAAGTAGAGGGTGTTCTTTAGAGAAAGATATCATACTTGGAAATGTCGAGGGTCAGTGAAAAAGAACACCATCCTCAGTGGGATAGATTGACATGAGTGACTGTAGCAGAGGATTTGAGAGTGTCAGAGATGATGAAGATGGTGCAGGATAGGACAGGACAAGGTTGTTCCATAGAGTACTTGACTAAGAAACACCTAACAACATAAGTCAGCATTGATTTGATAACTCAGTGAGTTTGAATTTGCTTTTTAGTTCGTACTAGTGGGAAAGAACTCTACCACTACCAAAAAATTGGTGGTTCAAACCACCAAAAGTCATTTTGGAAGATAGACCTGATACTCGGCTTCTAAAAGGTCAGCCTTGTAAACTTTTGTAACTTTTTTAAGCAAGTCAACAGTGACAAACAAAACGTATGGAGCAAGTGAGCTCTGGTTGCCTAGTGGCATTGCAATCCCAGAGGTACATGGTTCAAATCCACCAGATACTTTGCTAGAGAAAGAGGGGCAATCGTCTTCTGTACCAGTCAGATTTGATTTGATAGTACACACACACAAAATAATAATTAAAACAAAAACAAAAAAACACCCTATAGACAACTACTTGGCCAAATGACTGTAAGAGATCCATATTTATACCCATTCCAAAAAAAGGTGATCCAACAAAGTATGGAAATTATTGAACAGTATCTCTAATATCACACAAAAGCAAAGTCCTGCTGAAGGTTATTTAGGGGGCG
>NW_006400193.1:441286-445663 GCF_000299155.1 Elephantulus edwardii | reverse complement strand
GAATGCCAGAACACTTGACTGTGATCATGTGAAACCTATAAGTATAGGTTCTTAACCTATACGGGAAGCAGTCCTCAGAACAGAGCAAGGAAGCACTGCATGGTTTAAAGTCAGGAAAGGAGTGCATCAGGGATGCATCCTGTCTTCATGCCTTTTCAGTCTGTATGCGGGACACATCACTGGGAAGGCTGCTGGGCTTTATGAGGAGGAGTGTGGTATCAAGATTGGAGGAAGACTCACAAACACCCTGCAGTATGCAGATGACACAACATTCCTTGCTCAATCCAGTATAGTGTTCATTGTCTATTCTTTCTTTCCCTCTTCTCTACCTCTCATGTCCATCCTATTTTTATAACAGTATTTGTTATATGCAGTTTTTGTTCTTTATGTTTGAGATATTTCACTGAGCATAATGTTTTCCAAACACATGTTGTGTAGTGTTTTGCAAGTGTATTTTTTTAAAAGTACCTATTATTCTATTGTGAAGATGTTCCTCATTGTTGACAATCATTTGCTCTGCTTCTGTTTCTTCCCTATGGTGAATAATGCTACAATAAACACGGATATACATAAAAAAACAAAAACCAACCTATGGAGCAGTTCTACTTTGTGCAGATGGAGTCACACCATAATTTGGAATCCACTTTGAATGGCACCTAATAGTATGAGGGGTTTTTTTTGTTCTTCCTAAAAAGGAAAGTTGTGGCTGGCAAAATAATCCTGTGTTTGAATAGTGGTCTGTAGTTTACAAAGTGAGTTTTAGATATGTCTTAGTTTTATTCTTAAGTTGAAAAACCTGGTAGGAAGTAAAATGTGATGGGAAGACTTGTGTTTCTGGGCAGGGAAGTTTGTTTTCTTTCCTATTTAAAAAAATAAATAAATGAATTCTCCCATCCCCATTTACTCTCCATTTGCCTAGAAGGTTGGGGAACCTGGTTTGGCATGGTGATTAAGTTTATGAGTTTTTAAGAAAACCTGACCTAAATTGCTTCTATATCTTCCACATAAGTTGCATATGTTGAGCCTCAATTTTCTTTATGAGACCCAATGCTTACTGTGTGACTGATTGATAAATTAAATGGTAATTTGTTTATTTTTTAAGAGTTTTTACTGTACTTGCCCAACTAGTGGTTGGGGACCCAGTAATTTTAGAAACTTAAGTTCTTTCACAGTTTATGAGGAGGTAGCTGTTTTTATATTATAAAAATTTTATAATATTATAAAAATTCAGTCCACTAAGATTAATAACTGATAAAATAAGAAGTGTCAGGTGAATATGATCTCAGATGACTTGAAATGCCATGATTTCCGACATCAATGGTTCCGTCTTGGTTTCTTAGCTCCTGTGTGTCCCTTTAAACCATACAGTACTCCCCTGCTCTGTTCGCACAACAGCCTCCTTATCTAGGATTCGGTTCTATATGAGCACAATTAAGTGTTCTGGGATTCCCATTCTTCTCTATGTCAGCCACAACTTGTTATAATCCACACAGTCAAATGCCTTCGCATAGTCCATAAAGCACAAATAAGACACTCTTCTGGTATTTTTTTTTACTTTCAGCCAGGATCCATCTGATATTAGCAGTGATATCCCTGAGGCCACAGCCTCTTCTAAATCCTACTTGGACTCCTGGCAGTTTGCTTTCTATGTACTGTTCTAGACATTTTTTAATGATCTTCAGCAGTATTTTGCTTGCATGTGATATTAATGATATTGTTTAATAGTTTCCACATTCAGTTGGATCACCTTTCTTAGGAATAGTGACAAATAAGGACCTCTTCTAATCCATTGGCCAGATAACTGTCTTCCAAATTTATTAGCATAGACTAGTGAGCATATCCGAGGCTGCATCTGTTAATTGAAACAAGTCAATTGGTATCCCATCAATTCCTGGGGCCTTATTTTTTGCCAGTGCCTTCAATACAGCTTCTATTTCCTCCTTAATTACCATTGGCTCCTGTTCATATTGCACTTTCTGAAATTTTTTCCATGTTAATCAAGTCTTTCTGGTACAGTGATTCTATATATTCCCTGTATCTTGTTTTGATGCTTTCTGGGTCATTAAATATATTACCCATAGCATCTTTCAGTGTTGTGACTTGAGGCTTAAATTTGTTTTTTAGTTCTTTCCACTTGAGAAATACAGAGCTAGTTTTTTCTTTTTTATTCTCCAATACCGGCTTTTTTGCACATTCCATTATAATACTTTGCTTTGTCCTCCTAACCTGCCCTTTAAAAATCTTCTGTTCAGCTCTTTCATTTTGACATATTTTCCTTTTATTTTGGCTTCTTGAGGCTCCAGTGCAAACTTTATAATTTCTTTTGACATCCATTTCTATTTTTTCCTTCTCCTCTGTGTTTTTGTTTGTTTTGTTGGGGTTTTTTTGGTTTGTGTTTCAGTTTGTTTTTTTGTTTGTTGTTGTTTTTGGTTTTTTTTTTTGTGTGTGTGTGTTCCAAGAAAACAAAGATTTTTACCACTAGACCGATAAGCAGGGTCATGATGGGTGGAAGGGAGATGGAAACTCTCAGCAGCTTTATCTTGCTTGAATCCACATATAACACCCTTGGTACCAACAGTCAGAAAATAAGGAGACGCATTGCACTGGGAAAATCTGCAGTTAAGGACCTTTCCAAATTATTGAGGAGTAATGATGTCAAGTTTGAGGACTAAGGTGCATGTAATTCAAGCCATAATCCAGTCACTTGCTATTCATCTGAGAGCTGGACAGTGAATAAGGATGACACAAAAAGAATTGACACCTTTAGCTGTGGTGTTGGAGAAGAGCACTGAATGGATGGCCAAGAGAACAAACAGATATGTCTTGGAGAGGGTGCAGCTGGAGTGCTCTTTTGAAGCAAGAATGATGAGGTTTCACCTCACATTCTTTGGGTATGTTGCTAGGAGGGGCTATTCCCTTGGAGAGAGACATTATGCTGGGAAGGGTGGAGGGTTGGGGAAGGACAGGAAGACCCTGAGCCAGGTGGATTGACACAGTGACTGCTGCAGTGGGCTCTTGTGTATCAGGAAGTGATAGAGCAGGGTTCAGATGTTTTGTTCATAGGGCCACTGTGAGTTGTATTTGACGCAACGGCACCTAACAACAAAAGACTTAACAGCTGTGTCCCTTGGGTTCGATGATTCACTAGAACATCTCCCAAAGACTCAGACCTGTCAGAAGAATGACTCATGTGACCGTAGATACACAGATTTATTTTGCAGAAACTGGCCAGGATCCTGTAGACTGTTAGTTAGGTGCATCTGGGTGGTGACTGTGGGTGATGCAGGCCAGTGGTGCAGAGTTTGGTGAGCAGCTGGAAGCTCTATACCAGGCAAGCGAGCATTTCCAAAAGAGAGAGGCACCTAGCATTGAGGTCTCAGGAGTGTCTAGTAGAGTGTGGCTTGTATCCCATCCTAATTCTCTCCTTAGTAGAACAATTGCTTCAGCATAAAACAAACAGTTAATCATTTGGCTAAGAAAAACAATTTTGAGTGATAAACTTTAGACACCCAGGTAGCAGACAAGTTAGTCTCTTTCATTTCTTTGTCCAAAGATGTACCAGCTATCTCTGGAAGAACCAGGCATCTAAGCTTTAGGAAAAGGAAAGAGGGAGAAGAACTTGCCTTTACCCTTCGCTTGGTTGCTTCACTTCTCTAGTTAGTTAACCATCTCTACTTTTTCTTTATTCCCCCTTCATTGTTGCACATTTTCCTCTCTGTCCCTTCCTTTCCCCTTCCCAGGTTCAATTTGCAATGTATCTCTTAGTCCAGATTGTTGTCATACATATAAATGCCTAATCATATATTCTATTTAAACAACTCTTTTCCCTCATCTGTCCAATGCAGTGTTCATTATCTAGCCACTCTTTTAATATACTGTCTTTACTTTTCCCTCGATTGCTTCACTTCTAGCATCCAGGTTGGCTTTCATAATCATGTACTGGATTGCCAGAAATAATTTTAACTGTCCAGCTTTTAAGTTTGAGTATTGGTTAATTTTTCTTTTTCTTATTCTTGGCATCTTATTTTCATAATTGAGATTGGTGTACGTTTATTTTCTGACACATTTTTAGGGATAACCCCTCTTTTAATGAAAACAACGTTAAAATAAACTTAGAATGTTAGATAACACAAAAGTAGATTAATGAATATGATATACCTGTTATTCAGTTTTTAAAATCAGCTGATCATAGCAAATTTATTTTTATTTCCAACCACTTCTTTCTGGTTATTTAGACACAAATCTCAGATACCATTTTATCTAAAATAGTTCTTTTTATGTTGTTGTTGTTGTTATGTGCCTTCGAGTCGTTTCCGACTCATAGCGACCCTATGCACAACAGCCCTAAACCCTGCTCTATCCTGCGCCAACCGCACT
>NW_006400193.1:428427-440336 GCF_000299155.1 Elephantulus edwardii | reverse complement strand
AAATGTTCTGGGATTCCCATTCTTCTCAGAGTCAGCCACAGTTTGTTATGATCCACACAGTCAAATGCCTTTGCATAATCAATGAAACTCAGTTCTTTTTATACAGTAAAAATTTTAGAAATCTTTATTTTTAAGTAGATAATACATTTATACAGGTTAAAAATATTAGGTCAGCCTTGCTTCGCTTCCCAAGTTCCTCCTCCTTTTTCCGGTGGTAAAAGAAATCTTTTACCAATTTGAAGAATAAGTTGGCGCTCTCTTGATCTTTTGTAGAAGATAAACCTTTAGTAACCCAGAGATGGATCGATTCTGTGAGTGGAATGGTGGGAATGAGTGTGTCTAAGACGGTGAGGTTAGCACAGGATAGAATGGCGTTTAGGGCTCTTGTACATAGGGTCGTTATGAGTCGCAAGCGACTTGATGACACATAACAACAACCCAGGTTGATTATCAGAATCTCTAAAGGAGATTTCTGTAGTTTGGGAAAACGAATGTCTCAGTGTAGGCTAATCAAAGCAAAATTTTAAACAGAAGGGAAATGAGTAGAATAGAAAATCAAAGAAGCTGTTGGCAAATCTTAATAGAACTAATTGAAACATGTCCCAGTCTCTAAAAAGAATCACCTGTCATCAGGTTACTGGTTCTTCTTGGGATGGGTTTGGTAGGGGCTTAGAGATTCTGCAGGAATCTTTTTAGGTATTTCCTGAAAGTTTTATAATATTGAAAGATGCCATACTTATTCAAGAACTTCTAGTCCCAAAGACTTTCTGGAAGCAAGGGAAATTACTTAAGTGACATTCTTTGTGTTAGATAAATTCTGTGTTAGTACTTGGCTTAACGAACAACAACTTTGAACCCTCCTCTATCCTGAACCAACCTCATGGTCTCTGACACATCTGCCCCCATTATCCTAGTCACTGCGTCAGTTCATCTCATTGAGGGTCTTCCTCTCCTGTGCAGTCCCTCTACCCTTCCAAGCATGATGTCACTTTCCAAGGACGGGTCCATATTTGAAATATGCCCAAAGTATGTGAGATGAAGCTTCAAAATCCTTGGATTTTTAATTACCTACAAGGAGCAGCCTGGTTTCTCCCTCTCCAGGATGAACCTGTTTGTTTATGGTATATTCAGTATTTTTCTCCAGCACCACAACTCAAAGGTATTGATTTTTTTTCCATTATCCTTAGTCATTGTCCAACTCTCTGATGCATACCAAGTAATTATAAAGACCACGGCCTGGATCAGGGACACCTTAATCTCCAGACTGATATTGTTCTTAAGTCTCTGGAGCAGTCCCTGACAGCAGATTTTTCCAGTGCAGTTTGTCTTTTGATTTCCTGGCTGCTGATACCAAGAATATCAATTGTGGAGCCAAGCAAACTGGAGTTGTTAACAATCTCAATCTCTTCATTATCAATATATATCATGATGCTGCCTATTGGCCCAGTGGTGAGAATCTTTGTTTCCTTGAAATTGAGCATTCATCACTCCATATAGAAGATCTTTGACCTTCTGCAGCAAAATGTCTCCGTTCCTCCTCATTTTTGGCAAGTTAGGTTGTGTCTTCTATATAACTATATAACAGATTGTTAATGAGTTCCTCCCATCCTGATACTACATTCCTGCTCATAGAGCCCAGCCTCCCAGATGATCTGTTCTGCATATAGATTGAAAAGGTATGGAGATAGGATGCATTCCTAACGTACACCTTTCCTAATCCTGAACTATACAGTGTTTCCTAGCTCTATTCTGACAACTGCCTCCTGATCCAAGTATAGGTTATAAATGGAATGTTCATCATTTCATCTCTCCCAACCACTACTACATGTAGTATTTATAGCTTCATGTACATCATTCCATATCCATGTGAGGAATATATAGCTTACATATGTAAGCTATATAATATGTAAGCCTTTCCCCTCCCTTTTTAATAATCATAGTTATTATCTAAAGTGGTTATAATACTATATTGTTGTTTGGTGTCATTGAGGCAATTATAAGTCACAACACTCCTGTGAATAACGAAACCCTGTTCTGTGCTAACCTTATTGACTCTAACACACTTGAGCCCATTGATACAGTCACTTTGTCAGTCCGTCGCATTGAGGGTCTTCCTCTCTTTTTCACTGACCCTCTACTTTCCAAGTGTGATGTCCCTTTTCAAGGATATAATAATATGATAGCTATATACTATGACATAATATAACTGTTCCTTACTTTATTTAAGCACTCACCTATTTGAGTACTAAGATGTGTTCTCTCTCTGTCTCTGTGTGTGTTTGTGTTATATTATGAGAAATGCCATCATAAATATTCTTCTATGTAAAATAACAGTGTTAACACTGTATTATCTTTCTCAGGAGAGCTGCAGCCGGTGTTTGATCCTAAATGTGGTCCTCTGTTTGTAGGTCAATGTGAGGAATGGAATGAGCTTGCATGACTGCCTTATAAAAGCCCTCAAGGTGCGGGGCCTGCAACCAGAGTGCTGTGCAGTGTTCCGACTTCTCCATGAACACAAAGGGTAAGATCACAAAGGCAGTTACCACCTTCTGCATACTAGGAAGGATCTCCCAGCTTCAAGTAATAGTTATATTTTCATTTTTAAAAAATGGTATAACTCCCTATAGAGTATTTTTGTATTTTTTTTACCTGACAATTGAGAAAGATAAAATCCTGAGAACCTGAAATTATTGTTCGGTCATGTGTTGGAAAAATGAACATGCAATGGATGTTTCCATTCATGGGGTGCAAAAATGGGTAAACATCTATGGGTAATAATAGTTATTACAGTAATAATAAACATCAGTGGGTAGCAATAATGTCAAAGAATTCCTTGAGAAAAAATATTTTTCTTTATATAGATTAGGTATTCAGAAAGTACTGCATTGCTATAGTAAAAGAATTCTACTTTCATGAGGTTTTACAATCTAGGATTCATTTATTCCTTCTCCTTCAGTATAATGTTTACTAAATTCCTGCTGTTTTAACAGAGCTGGAAATGCTGGAGAATTTTTATTTCTGGGAAGATAATTCTTGTTTCTGATGATGATAGCAATTTAGAAATACCACTTCAAAGGCTTAGAGCAATATCCAGAGCTGCAGAGATAGTAGTTATACATTATTTTCCCCCTAAAATCTGGGGAATCCTTCTGGAAGTTCATTCTTCTTGGAAAGTAGCACTTCTGTTATTCACATTATGCTTTACTCTTTCACGAAGTTCCTAGTTGGGGAGAATAACCCAGATTGAGTTTACTCAAAAGGGTAACAATAAATATGTCTGTTCCTCTCAAATTCGAAAATGCAGAACTTGAAACATATGTCAGTTTTATCTGGTTGTTGTCTTAGGTTGGTTGCCAAGCCGATTTGTAATGCTAGACTCTGTAATGTAAGGACTAGAGAGATTTCTGAGGTAGAGAGGGGCTTAGCTTTCTGTGGTCCAAGGCTGTAATTGGATGAAGTGACCCTGTCTTCTCTCTAGGACAGGATGCTCTTGAACACTGGCAAGGATATCCCCTCTTGCAGTTAGGGTGAAATAGACTTTTGAGTGATGTGTGGTTTCTGAGACCTGTTACATTAAGCAGTGTACTATTTTACTATTGGATGACTAGGAAAATGAGAGATTTTACTAGAATAGTATTGAATATACTGTCAGCTGCAAGAAAAAATAACAAATCTTTCTCAGAAGATACACCTCTAGAAGCCTACATAGAAGAGAGATAGTGATACTTCCTGATTACTTTGGACGTGTTATCAAGAGGGACTAGTTCCTAGAGAATGACATCATGCTTGATAGTGTTGTTGTTGTTGTTATGTCCCATCAAGTCACTTGCGACTCATAGCCCTAAACGCTGCTCTATCCTGTGCCAACCTCGCTGTCTCAAACACACTCATTCCCCACCCCAGTCACAGAATCAATCCATCTCATCGAGGGTCTTTCTCTCCTGTGCCGTTCTTCCACTTTCCCAAACATGATGTCCCTCTCCAAGGACCAGTCCCTCCTTGCAGCATGCCAGAAGTATGTCAGACGAAGCTTCAGAATCCTTGTCTCCAAGGAGCAGCCCAGGTTCTTCATCCTCTCCAGGACAAACCTGTTTATATAGTATATTCAACATTCTTCTCCAGCACCACAACTCAAAGGCATCAGTTCTCTTTCTGTCATCCCTAGTCACTGTCCAACTCTATGATGCATAGCACATAACTGTGAAGACTATAGCCTGGATCAGGCACACATTAGTCTCCAGCCTGCCATTGTTGCTCTTCAGTACTCTTGAGAGGTCCTTCCCAGCTGACTTTCCCAATGCAATGTGTCTCTTGATTTCCTGGCTGCTGTTACTAAGAGTGTTGACTGTGGAGCCAAGTAAACGAAAACTGTTAACTATCTCAGTCTCTTCACCATCCATACTGATGCTGCCAGTTGGCCCAGTGGTTAGAATCTTTGTTTTCTTGATGTTGAGCTTCAGTCAGTATTGAAGGCTGCAGTCCTTGACCCTCTGCAGCAAGCGCTTCAGGTTCTCCTCAGTTTCAGCAAGCAGGGTTGTGTCATCTGCATTGTTGTTGATGATTCTTCCACCAGTCCTGATGCCACATTCCTCTTCGTATAGCCCAGCATCTCGGATGATCTGTTCTGCATACAGATTGAAAAGGTATGGAGACAGAATATATCCCTGACGAACCCCCTCCTTGATTTTGAACCATGTAGTGTCTCCTTGCTCAGTTCTGACAACTGCCTCTTGGTCCAAGTATAAGTTTCGCATTAGCACAATCAAATGTTCTGGGATTCCCATTCTTCTCAGAGTCAGCCACAGCTTATTGTGATCCACACAGTCAAAAGCCTTTGCATAGTCAATGAAGCACAGATACATTCTTCTGGTCGGGTTTGGTAGGAGACTAAAAAAAGAGGGGATAAATAATGTGCATGGCATTGAAACAGACGAGGAAGAGAACTGTATGAAAGAAATATGATGTTGTTGTTTTTCTTAAATGCCATCAAGTTGTAGAGGACTCGTAGTGACCCTCTGAACAAAAGGCATGAACACTTGTATAACTTTCGTCGTTTCTCCACATTCATAAAGTTTACGGAAGCAAGCCATTTTGGAAGTAGATGCCACTCAATTCGGTATTATTGGCATGACCAGAGTCTAGAATAAGAGTTGCATAGTAAAGTGGTCCAAGATGGGGGGACAGGACAGTATAACAATGAAAGAACTTTTTTCCAAAGAAAAGAGCGAACTGGGGAGGAGGGAGGACAGGGAGGAAAATGTGCAACAATGAATGAATGAAAATCCATAAACTTTCATTAAAATCCTAAAAGACAAAAAAATAGATCTTGTAGGTGGTTCCCAATTGGAAAATCAAGATGAAACTTTTGTAAAACTTTTTTTCTTATAATTAAGTTACCACTATTTGTTCTCACTAATTTATTCCTATTTGTGGTGGTTTTTTCTTGATTATCCAGTTGTCTTTGGATAAACCATTTGCAGGAAAAATAAAAGAAGAAAACTGTATGCTGTCCCTACTTTTTTTTATTTGTGTATCTTCTACATTGAAGTAGCCTAGTTAAAATTAAAGTTTGGTCCCCTGCCACTATTTGTAGCACATTCTATAGTACTTTAGGATTTCGTTGTCTCAAAGTTCATTTTATTATTTATTTAGTTTATGATAAGATTACAACTTTAGATTGACCACATGCTTTGCATTCCAGCAGGCCTGTATTTAAAACTCAGGCCCTGGCACTTATTTAGTGTCTTTGAGTATGTATTCTCAGTTGTCTCATTATTAAGATGAGAATAATATTGCTTCTTTTATGGCTTTATTATATTATGATTTTTTAAATTCATTTTAGTAAAAAAGCACGTTTAGATTGGAATACTGATGCTGCCTCTTTGATTGGAGAAGAACTTCAAGTAGATTTTTTGGATCATGTTCCCCTCACAACACACAACTTTGTAAGTTGCACATTTCTTACCTCTTTGTGACTTATTTTGTGCTTTGATTAATCAGCATAGTAGAAGTTTCTCAGGTAAGAAATGTACATGTTTTTGTATTATTTAAAGCTCTCAATATGTCATTGTTTACAGTAAAGCAATTGATTTAATTAAAGATATACATTAATTTCTAGTTAAAAATTTGTAAATGTTGATGTATGGATCTTTATTATGTAAAAATATGTTTGAAGAAGAAATTAATTTGTCTTTTGTCATCTTAATATTTATTCACTTTTATTTACATAGCTATGTTCTTACTGTTCTAGGCTCGGAAGACATTCCTGAAGCTTGCCTTCTGTGATATTTGTCAGAAGTTTCTACTAAATGGATTTCGATGTCAGACTTGTGGCTACAAATTTCATGAACACTGTAGCACCAAAGTACCTACCATGTGTGTAGACTGGAGTAATATCAGACAGCTCTTGTAAGACATCATTCTTTTTTTTTTTTTTTTCTAAGAATGTAGAGGGATAAAGTAAATTTTACTGAGGTTGCTTAATTGCCAGTGGTTAAAATGCTTTGCTGTGAAGGAGAAGGTTGGCAATTCAAACACACCAGTCATTCACAGGGCAGTGTTGCTTTAATGATTTTATAGCCTTAAACCTATGGAGGAATCTACTTTGTTCTTGTAATGGGTTTAGTTTTTACTTTTTTGATATATTTGGGCTGACATGCTTGGATTTCGTATTTGTTAAATAAATTGTGACCTTAAATACATGACAGTCTTAAAACAAGCAAAATTAATACAGAAGTTAGAATGTCTAGAAGGTTCTATTATAGAAACAAGCATTATTTTAAATTCTATTTTATTAATGTTATTTATTTTATACATATATTTTTGTAATTTTACAGATTTTTATTTATATCTTAGGAATAAGCAGCGATTATAGTAATAAGCAAGTACTTTATCAAGTAAAGATTGATGTACTGTAAATCTGAAAATAATATACGGACATGGAAAGAGCCAAAACCTTATGTCTTCACTTTTAACAGAACCATTTGTTAGGTTGCTAATATCTACTATTTTCTACTTTGTTAAATATAGGTAATAGACATTTGACATGAGAAGAAACTTCTGCATATGTAGTACTGTTTTCTTTACCTCAAACTAGAGAAAACTTTGTTCAGACTGCAAATACTGTGAATATAAAAATGTTAAAAAATACACGTAAAAGATACAAAACTAGTGTCATCTCTATTTCTTTGCTAATACAATCTGAATAAAAAAGCCCAGTGTACCTGTTAAGCCAAAGTGAAATCTTTATCTTTTATTGAGGGTATTATTAAACAATTAAAACATCTTTTCCCCATTTTTGGTAAATACATATTATGTTTTCAAATGATGACTCATAGGCTTTGTGTTCAACAGACACAGGTCAGAATGTCAGCTGAGCTTCTCAGCCTGTTTTCTTTGCTAAAAATGGGGTAAATGCTTCCTTTCAGTGTTCTGACGATTAACATACCATGGCATTAATGAGTCCAAGTGCCTTACTGGTAGAAATAAAATACCCAATTAAGTGTTAATACCACTTTTATTTATGACTTCACATGCTGAATATGGTTTTTATTTTTTCATTTCTATTTCCATAACAGAATGTTTGCAGGAATGGTTAAATTCTAGGTTGTAAAATGCCCTTAAAGTAGCTTTAAAAGAAGCATTACTTTGATAGATCCAGATACTGGACCATTTATATTACTATTTCTTAAAAATATAGACTGGAGTTTGTTTGTTTATTGTGTATGTATGTTCAGTGCTGCTTACATTTTAATTTTTTTTTTTACATTTTAATTTTGAATAATATTTCAACCTGATTATTTGATATGGTAGACCCTTTAAACTGAAACCAAATCCCTTAGCCGTTGTGTTGATTCCACCTCTTTTGACCATATAGGGCAAATAGAACTTACTTACAGTTTCCAAGGTAGTAAATCTTTATAAGGGATCTCTGGTGATATAGTCTATAGGGAATTGTACTGCTCACCCAAAAGCCACACTTTTTTGCTGTTCTCATTTACCAGCTGCTCCACAGGAGAAAGAAGGACAATCTCTTCCTGTCATTCACACTTGGAAACCCAGGGGAGGTCAGCTGTGAGTGAGTTCTGGCTAAGTGGTAGTGAATGAGTGAGTGAACTCTTTATGAGGTTGATGCCCTCATCTTCTGTGGAGAAGCTTACGGGTTCAAATCTCCAAGCTTTTTGTTAGCAGCTGAATGCTAATCCTACATAGGTAGCATCCTCTCGCCCTTTAGAAAGCTCCGCTGGCAGAGGAAAACATGACTGGCAAATGCAATTGGAGAAGCTATAATTTTATAAAAGGCAAAGTAGAGTTAATTGATACTACATTGTTCTATAAAATTACTACAAGTCTATAAACAGTCTTTCCGTGATTTCCTTTAGATTGTTTCCAAATTCCAATGTTGGTGATAGTGGGGTCCCAGCACTGCCTTCTTTGACAATGCGTCGAATGCGAGAGTCTGTTTCCCGGATGCCTGTTAGGTAAATTTTAATCTATAGCGTTATCTTTATGGGGGAATAAGAGCATAGGACTGGTACAAAGGACAAGAGTTCCTTTGCAGTACCCCACTGCTTTTGCTGTATCTTTGGCACTTAGCATTACAAAGAAAAGGGATTTGGTGTTCTGGCTGGAATGTAGAGCTTCACTCTTTGTGGTCTAGTAGTTCTTAGAACTTGGAAAGTGATAGTAACAGCTCTTGCTTATCCCAATCTAATCTTCCATCACACTTTAAAGAACCTGAGTTTGCCTCCCCCAGTAAGTAATGAATTGAACATCAGTGAAAAGGGTTCCAAAACTATATAGCGATAGAATAAGAATAAAATTCTCAAACTTGAAATGCCTGGCATTGCTAAAACCATGGCACTTATAAGTGCTGTCTTATAAAAGAATCTAATTAGAATTTTATTGGTTCATATGATGCAGTCTTTGTTGCACATGAATTTGGAACCTAAAATAAATCTTTGTCCAAAATACCTTACTTTGATGTATTTGTAATCATAATCTTGTCTTTTGTAAAACTACTGTAGAAATTGTTAAAGACAGCATAACTTGTAACAAGGAATTAGTATTGAAATGATATTTAGATAAATATTTTTATGTGACAAAAACCAAGTCTGACAAAAACCTGAGCTTGTTTCTGAAAATGATAGATAGCTACTTGAAACCCTTGGAATTTCAGGGAAGAAACCAAGGTTCTAGGTATAAGTCTTGAAATAAATATGAAGGTGATTTTTCAAGACAGTAGAACAGTTTTACTTTAGAAAAACAAGTTTTATATTCCCTGAATTCATGTCATCATTAAGTAGAATTTGAACAAAGCTCCAACTAATCTTTAGAGTAAATAGTGAAAATATTGTACTTATTAGTTTTTTTCTCCTCACTTAAGAGGCCAGTTGCAGTTAGAGCTATGCAATCTAGAAATGGAATTCATATTCATTTATTTTATAAACTGGTTTTCAGGGAAGATGGGGGAAAACACATAAAATGGGGGAAATCCAGGCCTTTTTGCAAATGTTTCTATGCTAAAATTCCTCCTTAATGTTCTGTAATTTAGATTTTAAATTAAGCCACCCAGGTTCCATCTAGTTTATTAGTAAATGCTAAAATAATTTACCATTGAATAATCCATTCTTTCTCATGTCGTTAACTGTTATTTGTGCTGTTGATTTGAAACCAATTCATAACTGACCCTCTAGCAGTTTTTCAGAGACTGTAAATCACGTGAAAGGAGAATGCCAATCTTTTCAGCTCAACTTTTTACAACTAGGCTACCAGAGCTCCCTATTCTTTCTGATAGATAGTATGAAAATTTGGAGTATTCAGTAGAAGTGACTTATTAAAAAGAATAAAACTTAAGATGCATTGTTGTACTTTTCATGTGACTTCAAAGCACTTATATTATTTCCTTTCAAACTTTTTATGTAGGAATACTTAAACATAAGAACCATTTTAAATGGTGCTTATTGAAAGCATTGAATAGTGGTAAAGTTTATCTCTGTGTGTCTTAATGAAGTTTAAAAGACAGGTCATTGGGGGAGCCTGAGTGCCACTCATAAGGTTCTCTTTCTCCTTCTTGCCTAGTTCCCAGCACAGATACTCCACGCCCCATGCCTTCACATTCAACACTTCCAGCCCCTCCTCTGAGGGCTCACTTTCTCAGAGGCAGAGATCAACGTCCACGCCTAATGTCCACATGGTCAGCACCACCTTGCCTGTGGACAGCAGGGTAATAGAGGTAATAATAGGGCCCCTTGGGCTGTATTTTTATGGGTGTAACTGTAGGTAAGATTGACTGTTCTCAGAGTTATGGGGCTTCAAACCTGATCAAGATTATTGTGAACTAAAAAAAAAAATATTATTGTGAACTTTAACATTTTTTTCTCCTTTATAGCAATTTATACTTGATGAATAATCTGATTTAATAAAGCAGAATATGGAAATTTTCTGAAGAAATGTTAGCATTTGAATTCATTTCCCCATTTCAGATATGAATAGAATTTCAGTGAGTTAGAATAAAATAAAGTACGATGTATGGAAAGAAAAAAGATAGTGAAGGAGAAATGCAGGCTCTTTGAAAGACTTTTAAGTGAAGTTATTTATAAATAGTGAATTTAATGAGTAGATATTTAAGGTAGATATTTGTTACTGGGTACCATCAAGTCATCTGTGACTCATAGTGACCCTAGGAACAACGAATCAGAACCCTGCCATCCTCATCATCTCATATACTCGAGCCCGTTGTTGCAGTGACTGTGTCAATCTGTCTTGTTGGGTAGATATTTAAAGAGAAGATAAAGTGCCCAGAGCTAGTTTATAGACTACTTTTTCTTTTCTTAGTATTTTTACTGTTTCTTTTGCTTTCTAGTTCTTAAATAACAACTCAGTACACTTAAATTCCTTCCTTTATTCTTTATTCTTCTTTATTTCTCATTGCTTTGGACTAGAATAACAACCTGAATACTTCTGCCAGGGCGTGGTCCAGACGATTTTGTTTGAGGGGAAGAGTAGGTATTATCCTTCATGCCTTTGCTTTCTTGTAATTAACAGATTGCTAAGATTATCAAATAGCAGATGATCAAAGATGAGATAATTGCGAATTTAAATTTTCTACTTGTCAGACTAGTTTCTATGTTCTTTTTTTTTTTGTAATTGTGTATATTTAATATGTCCAATGTGGAAGTAGAAAATTGTATTTTATGTGGTATTACTGATAGGTGGAGTAAATTCCTCAAGTGAGGTTTTGAGGTCAGTGACATTAAAAAATTTGTTTTTTAAGAAAATCAATTCCAGTAAAACATAAACATTAGGTTTATTTAATTGGTGCTCACATCTCTGAGTATGGTTGATAGTCCCTGGAATATGCATTATTAAATAACTTCCTGTTTATTTTTTAATTATTTATAGAGAAAAAATTTATTACATTTTATTATTTATTTATCAGAGAAAGTTATGTTCTCTCTAAATTATTTCCTTAAAAAACCTTAAGAGACACCTGCTACTATTAGCATGACCTTCCTCATTTGCCCTTCAAATTACTTCTGATGTACAGAGAAACCTCTGAAAGCCAGAATTGGACAAAACTGTTCTGTTTTGCCAGTTCTTGCAATTTTTCTACTTTAAATAGCACTTTAGACAGATTTCTACTTTACACAGTTTCTAGTCTCTGTTTATCAGAGGTGTCAGAGAACATAATAAAATGTGAACTTTTTTCAGTGTAAATCTGAGGTCTTAGCTGGTCCTTGTGAGAGCACTTTGCGTATCACATAGAGATTATTATTTGTTTTATTTTGATTAGCCCTTCAGTAATAATATACCAGTTACTTTTCTTCTATTCTATGATCTTTTCCTGTATAAGCTATCTGATACTTAGAACATTAAAAGTAAAAATCCATAATTTTATTATAAAATAA
>NW_006400193.1:416935-424625 GCF_000299155.1 Elephantulus edwardii | reverse complement strand
GTGGAGGGACAGCGCAGGAGGGGAAGACCCTCTATGAGATGGATTGATTCAGTGACTGGGGTAATCGGGATGGGTGTGTCAGAGGCGGTGCGGTTTGCCCAGGATAGAGCAGGGTTTAGGGCTGTTGTGCATAGGATCGCTATGAGTCGGAAACGACTCGACGGCACATAACAACAACAACAACAAATATTTGATGAAGACAATTTTATAAACATTTGGTGAATTGAATCAAAGAAAAATTGATGAGCGTTTGTAAAACTTTTTTTTTTACAGGGGGTTTTTCTTTGTTTTTTATTTTAGAGGTTTTATAATCACCTTTATTCCTGCAAATCCAACCCCCTTTCATTTCCTGTCCCTAAGAAAATCTCCTTTAATACAGAAGTTAACCAGCTTTCCTTTTTCTGTTTCAGGATGCAATTCGAAGTCACAGTGAATCAGGTACTAGTCCATAGTCAAAAAGCAAATATTAATAGCTTTTCCTCTTTATGTTGTATATCTTTTGACTGATTCATCTATATGTTTATCCATGGATTCTGTTTGTCTTGTCTGTTAAGCTTCACCTTCACCCCTGTCCAGCAGTCCCAACAATTTGAGTCCAACAGGCTGGTCACATCCCCGAACCCCTGTGCCAGTACAGAGAGAGCGGGCGCCAATCTCCGGGACCCAGGAGAAAAACAAAATTGTGAGTATAGCCAGTAGTACTGCTCACAGGTTAGGGCTCAGTAAGGAAAATCTAGTTGGAAACTAGAATTCTTTTAAATTTTGGGAAATCACTGGTGGCAAGAAACTGTGCTGCAATCCCAAAGGCATGTGGGTTCAAATCCACCAGCTGCTCTGCAGAAAGATGGGCAGTCTCTACCCAGGCGATTAACTGCCTCTAAAAAACCGTTGGAGGGTCAGCTATGGGTTGATTCCAACTCAATGGTACATAACAACAACATGCTAAAATACACTGGCCAGTGCTGATCAGTTTACCAGTTTGCTTTTGTATGAGGTGGTGCACAACTAGCAGGGCACACATTAGAATTGAAAGAGTTTTCTCAAATGACAAATTAGAATTATGGTTGATAGGCTCCTCTTTAGAGCCCTAGTGGTACAGTGGTTAAAGCATTTTCTACCTAACCAAAAGGCCAGTAGTTTGACCATACCAGTTGCTCCAGGGAGAAAGCAGCAGTCTGCTTCTATAAAGATGCACACTCTTGGAAACCTTATGGGGCAGTTCTATTCAGTGTAGTAAGGTCCCACTGAGTCAGAAATAAGTCATTGGTAGTGGGTCTTTTGTTTGACTATTTTTGAAAGATAAGAGAATGGACAAAGTAAGTATTTTCTTTGATGCCCTTACAAAATAGATCATTATCATTCCATGAAGTATAAAAATGATCTCTCCTTATTTTAGAGGCCTCGTGGGCAGAGAGATTCAAGCTATTATTGGGAAATAGAAGCCAGTGAAGTGATGCTCTCTACTCGAATTGGATCAGGATCATTTGGGACTGTTTATAAGGGCAAATGGCATGGTAGGTACTGTCCCTCTTTCCAATTGGGCATAATTGAATCCTGTCAAATGTTAGGTCAGAGAAGGGCAAGAGGGATAAGACCCCATGTGCCCCTTGGTTTATGGATACTTCAATATTTCTCAAAATTATTGAATTTTATATTGCCATGAAATTGCTGTGGCCATCTTAGACTAATGATGCTTTAAGTGGTTGTTTTAAAGTTTCCAGTGTCATTAGAAATGAACATGATTTGAATTGTTTGTCAATGTATACTGTGTCACACATCAGGATCTCTTCTTATAAACCAATCATATATGTACATGGGGCCTTGCTTTGATATGCTTTTAAAATGAGCAAGAACTTACTGTTATGAGGAGAGCATGGATTGTAAAAATTTGGAGCTGGAAAGGATCTTAGGGATTCTGCATATGAGAAAATGAAGTCCAGAAAGACTTGCACATGGTCATGATTGGGCACAAGAGAGGTAAAAACAGGTTTCCTGGGCTCTACCCTAGGATTGGTTGTTTAAAAAAAAAGTCTAGGTGGAAGGTCCGTTACGGGTTTTTTTTAAATATAAACATTTTGTCACTTGAACAATAAGAAAATTTTAAATTCTGTAATTCCAGTTTGTGTATTTTGGCAACATGTTCAATATTTAATGTCAGATTTGGTGTGTCTTTGATGTTAACTAGGAAATAAGGGCAGTATTTTCTTGAAAATGCAGTATATTCTTAAAAAAGGGAAATCTTTTCTGTATTTATTATCATGAAAAAGAATCCTAGAGGGCCTAATTGTCAATATTCCTGATTGAATGTTACTGTTTAGAAAAATGGGGGAAATTGAAAAAGTTTAAAACTGTCAAATAGATGAAGCTTAAAAATTAAAAATGTGCAAAACTGAAATTACTCCAAATTTCTGAGTTCCATGTATTAATACATAATTAATAATTGGCCATTTGTAGCTTACCAGTCATCTGACAAATTTATAGTTCTTTAAGTTCTTTAAATTTATAGTTCTTGTAAATTACATATAGAATGATTCCTTTGAAAATTGCTTCCAGGGTCAATGAGAAATAACTTTTAACTGTTGAAGAATATTTTCCAAGTAGATTTCATAAGTAGGTCAGAGATGTTTTGGGAAAGAATATAAGCCTTCTGTAGGACAGAGGACTTGCATCTGAAATGACAAGGCTGCTAGTAATTATTGCAGGTGGAGCAATGCCTATCATTATGTTGTTGTTGTATGGTGCCGTCAAGTCGTAGATGACTCATAGCGACCCTATGAACGAATGGCCTGAGCACTGTTCATACATAGAGTTTCTGGAGGCAAGCCATTTCCGAAGTGGATGCCGCTCCTGCTTCCAGGCATGTTTTAGTCGGGAAGCTGCAGCCAACACTGTCCACCATGGGTACCCATTACCACGATTGGCACATCACTGTCACAGTCTTCAGCATAGGCATATTTAATCATTTTATACCATATTTTTAATGCTTTAGGTAAAAGCCCATAGTTGTAATTTAACTTGAACTCATTTTAATTTTCCTGTGACTGAGCACTTTTAAAAAAAAATTCATAAATTTTAAGGCACTTGGCCCCAGTACTGCCTTCCCTTATGCACTTGTGCTTTCTCTTCATGGTATGAACTTTTATTTGTTAAATAAAATCTCATGGTAAGTGTTAGAATGTAGGTAACATGGTTCATGCTTTTAGAATTCTAGTTGGGTTCTTGGTTTATTTTTTTAATTGAATTTAAAAAGTCAAGAGGGAAGAGAACAATGATAATCAAGAGGAAGTTATCTTGTTTCTTCTACGCTAGAGTCTGGGTTTTAGTTTTCTGGTTTGATACCTAAGAACTACTCCATGAACTGCTATCCATAAAAAGTTGCCTAGGCATTTATTTTTGTCATTTATTTCACCTGTTAACATAAATTAATACAGTTCTTTTAAATGTTCCAGGATGCTAGCTATATAGTGTATGTGGATTATTTCAAAAGAAAAAGGAATGAAACTGCTAGTCTGTTTATATTTATTTGAGAGAAATAATTTTGAAAAAGAAATGAGCAGTATGCAGTATATAGTATATAGCAGTATAGTATATATATACAATAGTATATAGCAGTATGAATGCAAAAAAAGCATTCATCCAAATAAATGCTTATTCATTTGGAATGCCAGGAAGATGAAAGAAATGAGGGACTAGGCTTCCAATAGTTTACAGTATTAAGTTTGGAATGCAGCCTTTGTTCTGGGCCCCACTTTAAATCTGTAGACTTGAGGCCTCAGACATGCCATCAGGGCCCCATCCCCTGCCAGAAACTGATTCCCCTGTATTCTCTACCAAAAGCTAATTCCCACCTCCTCTTTATAACCTCAGAAGAACAGATTTTCATGTCATAACTGTCTTTGTTGATGTTACTTCTTAAAACGCAATATTTTTGCAGTCTTGTGTTCCCGGAGTATTGTTTTCATTCTGAACATTCTTCTAGGGTCTAGGAATAAAAAGGAAAATTCTTTTTTACTTTTCTTAATGGACTTTAGTGGGATGATAAACAAGAACAGTGAAATACGTAGTATTATTATAAGTGCTAAGG
This sequence comes from Elephantulus edwardii, assembly GCF_000299155.1. Taxonomy (NCBI): domain Eukaryota; kingdom Metazoa; phylum Chordata; class Mammalia; order Macroscelidea; family Macroscelididae; genus Elephantulus; species Elephantulus edwardii. The sequence continues at coordinate 420,541 of NW_006400193.1, read as the reverse complement.
AGTAAAACAAACAGATTCATCCCGGAGAGGGTTAAACCAGGCTACTCCTTGGAGGCAAGGATTCTGGGGCTTCGTCTGACATAATTTGGATATGCTGTAAGAAGGAACAGATCCTTGGAGAGGGATGTCATGCTTGGGAGGGTGGATGGACGGCATAGGAGGGAAAGACCCTCTACGAGGTGGATTGATTCAGTGATTGGCGTAATTGGGATGGGTGTGTCAGAGGCAGTGCAATTGGCACAGGATAGAGCAGGGTTTAGGGCTGTTGTACGTAGGGTCCTTATGAGTCACAAGCGACTCGACGGCACATAACAACAACAAGGAGAAAAATGGAGAAAAGTCCATTTGAAGGGTCAAGTTCCTTCTAGCCTCTAAATTGGCCAGGGAAATGTCTGAGAAAATGGCATTTGCATAGAGGCTTGAGGATGTTAAAAAAACCTGATGAAGAAGCAGCAGCAGGTGTAAAGTAGCCCACTTGCCTGGCCTGTTCGTGGAGCTTAAAGTCTGTGAATGGCTTCAGTAGAGTGAATGAGGTGAAGACTGATAAGGATTAGACCAGGAGAGGAACTGTAGTTCCCATAAAGACTCTGATTATCATTTGGGGTCTTACATTTTAGTAAACGTCCAAGAAACTTGGTCAGCCTTTGTTCAAAAACCAAATCGATAATGGAAATCTCTATCTCTAGACAATTCATACCAGTAAAATATGGCTGTTTATTGGAGTTGAAATATGTTTTCCTGTTATTTGAACTTATTGAACCTAGCAGATCAAGTGCCTTTGGAGCATTTTTAGAGTTTCCATTTATAGGCTATTCCACTAAATTACTTCTCTGGAAGGTAACAGAAGAAGTTGTTGTTGGTGGAGTACATATGGCCAGACTCCTGGGGGAGGTTGCAAGTGGTTTTTAAGGTTGTAGCAACCATTACTGGTAAAAGAGCCAGCCTAGTCAGGCCTTTGTTTACAAAGAGAAGATAATATTATGAGAGACCATAATTCCGACAAAAGTTGAGGGGGAAAAATATCCTGTACATGATCCCAATGAGTTGTCCTCCGAGGTATAAAGACTGAACTCGAGAATAAGGCACTGGCCTCAGGAACTTGTCAGGATTGTTTGACTGGTGAAAGCAACAGGGATAGTTCTGTTAAAATTGAAACAGCCTCGTCATCTTGTGTGAAGATGATCTGTGGATGCAAAGATCTAAAATATGGATGGACTCTGAGGCCAAGGCTCAAGTACTACACGTTTTAGATGAGATTGCTCAATTTTGTGTTATCCTAGAAATAAAGGAACAGACAAATATTTTTTGGTAAATGGGGAGATGAATGAAGAGATTCCAAGTGGATTCTGGACCATATTTCTAAAAGCTAGTTTAAGAGATGGCTTAGGAGCTCTTGCTTGGAAGGGAAGCCAAACTACCCTGCATATGTAGCATATGTAAATTACATGGCTTTTTATAATACAGTCACTGTATTATTGAGGAATCTACTGGATGACCGGATACAGCTTCTGGATTTCAGTAAAACATAGCCTATAATCTTTTGGTCAGTAATGGTTATTAGAAAGTGGATTCCTGAGAGGGTGACCTCATTCAGTCTTCTCTTCACTGACTTGGATGACGACACAGATGCTGTGGATGACTTAAATGAGATGAATAATAGTAAAAATTTAGAAAAATGAGAGGACTTGAGCTGGCTGAGATGATGAAACAAGGAAAAGAGGATACACCTTAATCATTGTTCAAAAAAATAGAAGCTGCAAATGGAGATGGCGGCTTAGCAGTAGCATATGTAGAAATAGTAAGGCTGCTTAGCTGACAGCAAAATCAAGAGTCATTCACTTACTCTAAGAAGCATTTACTGCTAACTGATCCTTTGGCCTCAGACTCCTAAACTAACTGGCTTTAGTGACCTCTGGTGGCTCAGGGCATTGACCTGAGAGAATACCCAGAGAATACCTTTGAAGAAGAAAAGCAATGGCTTACAAGCCCAAACCAACTCATAGAGCCACTCCATCAAGTTTCCAAGGCTGTAAATCTTTATAGGAGACTGCCATCTTTCTCCTGCAGAGTACCTGGCAAATCAAATCCCTGATGTGGTGTAGTGCATGAGGAGGGAAAGAGATTGCAGAACTAGACCCATACTCAGACTTATCTTGACCCTTTATAGACTCCAGACAGCGCTGGAGTTTGTGCCACCAACACCACCATCTTTTCAGCCTTGCCATTGTTATGTTGGATATATTCACCTTCATCAGCAATAACTTTGTCCCTTCTTTTCTGTTCCTACTGTCACCTCTGTGCTTTTCTCTAGCCTGGGCTACTGCAGCATACTCCCCCTTATTTTAGCCTCTGTGGGCCCAAATCATACAATTTCCCAAATATAGTTCATGATTCCTTTATCCTCCTTACCAACTCTTTGTTTCTATTATACCTAATTTAGAATGTCCTCTCCCATTTGCTCAACTCATTGACTTTATATCCCATTTTCTTCAGAAAACTTTTCTAGTCCCCTCTGTAAGATGTGCTTCCACTTTTTATAACACCCCTGTCTTGGAGCCTTCTTGTGTTGACTCAAACGCCACCAGAATGAATGATCAGACATAAAGAACTTTATGTTAGGGCTCTTTACTGAGTGTCCCACCAGTGTCTTGTTCTATACCAGATTCATCTTCCTGGATAGAAGTCATTTCTGAATGTGGCTTGCCTGTCTCCTGTCTATAATAAAGAGAAGCTGTATCAGCTGCACTGGAACTTTGACAAAAACTTGTACAGGGGTTAATAAAGGGAGATTTGAGAGTGATATGAAGAGACCACACAGAAAACCATTTGGGGCTTTTGTAAGTAACATCCCTGTAGCTGGTGCTACACAGAAATGAAATGAGAATTGCTCCAATAGCAAAGGCCACAAGAGCATACTGAAGAGGGATTTGCATGTTTCATAGAAGGCTGAACTCAGCTACTTTCAGGATATTCCATTTCAGGATACTGATCTGATTGTTTGAAGGCCACATTTGAATAAATTAATTTGCTATGAAAATTTGACGTCTTAATAAGTGCCAAGCAGTTTCTTATAATTGCTATTATAAATATCAAAACACTTACATGGTTCCTAAATCAGTGTCACATATAAAGTAGAATTAATCCCTTCATGTTTCTAAAGTTACTTGTTTTACTCACAGTGACTGACAATTTCAATACTATAGTTAGAAGTCAGGCATTAGACTGAGACTAGGGCTCTAATCTTGGCTGCACCACTTTTTTCCTATATGACTTTGTGTACGTGACTTAACTTTTCTTTCTTCTGACTGTCATTAAAATAAGGATAACAGTATTTACATAATAAGATGTTGAGGCTTTAAACATAATAATGAGGCTTTAAAGGCTTTAAACAAAATAATGAGGCTTTGAGGCTTTAAACATAATAATGAGGCTTTAAACCTTCACTGATAACTAGTGGGAAAACTTCTGATGATACTGAAGGCAAAGTAGTTAATTTTTTTAAAAAGTAGTTAATTTTTTTTCCTATAATTATATTTTATTAATTTTCATAAACATTTACAGAGATTTTGGGCTTCCACTCATTCATTGTTGCACTATTCTCTTTAC